>NW_022639636.1:265230-271194 GCF_010583005.1 Odontomachus brunneus
ATCCGGCCGTCGGATCTCCGTCGACAACAATCTGCAAACAAAAAGTTACTCAGCGAGATAAGATTCATTTGCAAAATTCGCAAACGACCGTGATGTTTCTTGTAATTCGTGCGTCAATATAAATTGTTGGTCTGACAACAGGCAAACGTGGAGGGATCGCAACGATCATGACGATTTTACAGCTAGTTTCAGCCGGTGCAGAGCGGCTCGCGTTTTTCAACGGCGATTAAAATACTCGGCGATTACTAACAATCGTGCGAGTCGCTTGCAGGCTTGTTAAATTCGCGCGCAAGGCCTGCGTTTCTGATAACTCGGACGATTTCGCACGAGGCTTGTCTCACGTCGAGACGAGCTGTCGCGGCCACCTCTCTCGGCGATGCTTATCCGCGGGTGATAAAGCCGGGGACACACGCGCGGTTTCATTAGTCACCGCGCTCGCCGCCGGCTTCGAATTTTTACGACAGGACCCAGTATGAACTGTTCGGATTCCAAACACTTGTAGATCGGGCCGGGATAGTGTCGGACCGGACGATAACTCGACTAATTATCGGGACCGGTGGAAGTCAACCGGGAGTCCGCTGACTCGAACGACGAGAGAGCGTTGGAATTCCAGTAGATACTTTTACACAAGGGCGCCCAATTTATTAGCCGCGAGTGTGGGCCCCGTTCCCAGCCTCCTCCTCCTTCTTCTTCTCTTACTTTTCCTTCTCGGGCCCCGAAGAGATTAACTACGAACCTCTCGAAACATGTTTGTAAATCCTCCCGCGATAGGGATCGACGCGCGCTAATCTAGGCACGCTTTGGCCCTTTAAACACCTTTCGACGCCGGCGCGCACGCTTCTCGCGCCATCTCTATTTCTATCTCCGTCTGCTCTTCTTTTATTTCCTGGGTACGTCGATTGTACTGGACATATCTTCTTTCAAAATTGAAATATCATTTTTTGATATCCCTTGCTCAAAATTTTACTCTACTTTCTAATTTTTGCAATTAGAGTAAAGGCATCAAAAGCGACATACCACATTGTTTTTTGAGGTTGTCTTAATGTAAAGCTCAAAATATAAATATATGTACATGTAGTTGGAAGCACCTCCTATCAGATAATATAATATATTTTAACTGAAATTGTTTCTATATTTAACACAAAAAATGTTTTTGTAAAATATACAAAAATAGAGTTAAAAGAAAATAGGTACTAAAAGCGATATATCAATTGGAAGTTGTATAACATGTTGCATATATGATAATATTTGATAATAAATAGTTCATTAATACGTTTAATGGTTAAATAATATTCATTTATATAAAATATAACGTTACAAAAAGGAAATATAATGAAATAAAAACATATCTTTGGCATTTCCATTTCCTTTATTGTCACATATTTTATGTTATATTTTTAAATTAAACAAAATTAAACTTTAAAATACACAAATGTCACGTCACAAAGGAGGTTAGAATTAGGTTATTTTAGTTACAGAGTATCGCACTTATCGCATATTGTATGTATGTCACTTTAAGACACATTCTCATAAAATTTTTCAAGTTATAATAAAAAAGTGATGAAGATAAAAATATTAAAAAAATATTTTTACAAAAGCCAAATGTATGTAGAAAAACTTAATATTGAACAAAAAAATAATTATCGCTGTTTAGTCTACGTAATTCATCAATAAAAATCATAGAAATAAAACTTACGGATTTCTAAAACTCGATATTTACTAATTTAGCATATAAAAGAACAAGAAATATATCAAGTATGAATTCTTTATGACTTAATTGATAAAACGAATTATGTTTATATTAGTTTCGATAAAATACAACATTTAATATATGAGATATTTAGGAGACCTATGTCGCTTTTGGCTACTTTCCTCTAATTTCTTAAACTCGCAAATTTTTCGGGACAAGTTATGAGAACATTATATTGAGATTCTACTTGAAGTTAAGGGGTTGCTACGGTAAAAGACAAATTCAAAAAACGTTGATAACGTAGAGATGATATTCAAACGTTATATCAGACAAGATTATGCAAGGTTTTTTTTATTTCTTGTACAGATAGATACGCAGAATATCTGACGCAATGTTCTATATTTCGTGTATATGTAGATAAAAAACTGAAGAAAAAAATTCTATGCCGTCTTGCAAATAACCACGTAAAATTTTTAGTTGTTAATTAATGAAGATTAGCAAATGATTACGCGCGATACGACAAATGACTTGTGATAGAGACGTTTGCCGTCGTATATTTGTAAATTAAGTTATATTAAACAAAAAAGTTTTATATACTAATTTGCAAATAGCCATGTAGATTTTTAATTATTAATTAAAGAACATTATCATACATTATTTAAAGTGTATTATCACACATTATTTAAAGTGTATCATCGTGTGTGATCATATTCGTTAATCTACATGGTCATTTGCAAAATTATAGGGGACTTTTGCTGCAGTTTGACTTAATCTATAAGCACATGATTGCAGCTGTCACTATCAAAATTCATTTACCGTATCGCCATTTTTTATCCCCATTTTCTTCAATTAAAAATTTGAAATATTACATAGTCGTTTGCAAATTGGTAGAGGAATTTTGTATTCAGTTTGACCGAATCTACACAAGATATTAGATATTTTGCATCAGATATCCTGTATAAATATGTACTACTTCGTATAAATATGTAATACTTAGTTGTTCTATATTTTGGAGCTCCTAAATTTTAATTGTAAAAATACTAGTAATGTTTTCTGAGATTTTTCTGAGTGAAGTAAATTGTGGAATTTTTGCATATATTAGGCAAATATTTACCCTAACTGACAGCTCAAAATATCAGTTTTGAAGTATTTTATCATTTCCGTTTCATATTAAACAATCGTCAAATTCATTTTTGCACGTACTTTCATTGTGTGAAAATATTTCTAATTCTGTGTACTAATACGACATAAACTTTGCAGAAAAAAATTATTTTGTTGGTAAAGTTTTCAAGCATGACATTCCCTTATAATGTAAGTTCAAAGAAACGAGATATAGAATTAAGTTGGCGTAATGAAGACATTTGGGAAGGAAGTAATGCGCGCGCGTTCGACCGTTTTGAGGGTCGTCCCGATTTCGAGTCTGGATTCACCGGAAGTTGTAGAAACAGCTGACACGGCTTGTATCCGCCAATTCTCTTAAGCACCGAAACGGCTAACTGAGACGTCGTATTGCCCGAGCTTTATCGGGACAGGATCTACGGCCCCAGGTTCCGACCAGTTGCCATTTAGTATCCTTAGGCCAGCGAGAAGACGATAGGTTCGCGTCCGGACACCCGATACGTACTGTATGCTTCGTGAGCCCGGTATCGAAGCGGCGCTCGCCGATCGAAGATTCAGACTGAGTCGGTGTTTCCCTCTTGTAATTGCACATATCTGATATTCCGATATTCTATACAAGGTGCCGCTGTGTTCCTGTCTCTACTAATTCTCTTATTTACAGCGAATTCATCGCAATTATTATTATCATTATTATTACTCTATAATTAATACGTAATATTATCAGTTTTCATAATTAATTTATAATTAATTATTTATCCTTACAATTTTTTCTTCTCACGTACAATATTTTTTTTATAAATAATAGAATTTTTTTTATACACAATGTTTGTAAAATTTATCAACATTAAATTCCATCAGACAATATCAATTCAACCAGGAGTAGACACAAGTACTGCGGACGAAGAGAGCAGTGAGAGTGAGTAAGTAAAAAACAAAATGAGACTATTCGCGAGTAGACAAATCCGTAAGTGAACCATGCGAACTGTACGTATCAGATGAAATAACGTATATAAGATAAATTTAAGGAGGAGACAAGCGAATAACGCGAAAATGGTACGAGATGTGAGAAAATGATTCAAAATTGTAAAGTGTCAAAGGATCCATCGACCTTGGATAAGCATGAAACCAAAATGATGTTCTAGATACGGAACATACTTATATATATTTTTTTAATTAAAAAGAGTACTTTTAAGTTATTTGATGGATTCTACTCGCAAAAACAAACGAGTTTTATTTTAAGGTGTTTTTCTCTGAAATTAGTTTTCGAGATAATTGAGATATTTTACACAAAAACTAAATTTTCTATTTTTCGAAAGTTGTAACTGATTGCGTATTACCGCAAGAAAAATTTTGTTCAACGTCATCAGAATGAAGGAAAATCGACTTTTGTGGTATTTTGAGATCTAGACGCGCGGGGGATGGGACAATTGATATTGGTCGTACACGTCTTCTTCATTTTACAGGAGAAAAAAACATATGTCGTTTAATATCTATTTGGGTAGAATTGAAAAGCGAGCCAAAATACTATTCAATTGCAATCAAGTTTGATTTAAAATTTTTAGTGGAATATTCTTAAATAACTTTGAAAATAAAATTGCATAAGTGCTAAAAATATTATTTCATTGGCAGCCCCATAAAAAAAATAGATAAATTATATGATTTCCAACTATTCCAACCCAATCAATTTTTACTTATGGGAAAAAGTTAAAGCACTGGTTTATTTCAACCGTACTATTACTCATAAAGGGATAAAAGCTAGAATACGACAAATTTTTGAACAATACGTGTGGAAGATTCGTGAAACATAGAAATTTCTTTTTTCTCTTTCAAACTTTCTTACAGTATATGGAATAAATATTTAGCATTTTCGATGAAACGTTTTCATTTTTTCATAAATATCGTATGTATTTTCTTTGACTACATGTCATTCCAGATTAATTGAAATCGTGATCAGAACATTTTATCGCACAAAACAATAATGTTGCAAAAAGTTTTCCTTGGCAGCAATATGCTATTTGTTACAGTCCGAAAAATGTCAAATTTAGTTTAGGTAAAAACTCTCGATTATCTCAGAAACTATCAATTTTAGAAAAAAACACTATAAAACAAAAATTGTTTATGTTTGCCAGAAAAATCTATAAAGTAGCTCAAAAGTACTTTTAAAGAATGCAAATGTTATCTATATCTCAAACCGTAGATTTCAAAAACATCGAAAATTATTAATTGAAGGCCTCTTTGGCGCTCTATAATTTTGACAATAAGTCATTCGTCGTATTTTGCACTGTTTCTTCTTCGCTTGTTTTACCTATTAGACTCACCCTGTATATCCGTTTGCGAGGAAGAGTCCACTATCGACGCGCGGCTCTCTCTCGTGTTGGTACGAAGTCACAGGCCGCGGATGGACCTCGAGGGAGGGCAGGGTTCTCTAGAGAGAGGATGAGGGTGAGGCAGAAAGAGAGGACGAGCGGGCGGATGTGCCTCAGGTAATTGAGGCTAGGGGTCATCCGGGTCGCAAGAGTCACGAGTCACGAGCGAGCGGCCGCGAACAATGCCGAGCGGCCCTTCTTCTTCGTCTGCTTCTTCCTCCTCTTCCTCCTTCTCACTATTGCGTCTTTCCTCCCCCTCTTTCGCCCCTCTGCCCTTCTCTCTCTCTCTCTCTCTCTCTCTCTCTCTCCCCCATCCCCAACTCTCTCGCTCTCCCCCCTTTCTCTTTTTCAGTGTCTCTCACCCCCTCCTCCCTCTCTCTCTCTCTCTCATCTCGTCTCTTCCTCCGTTTGGCTCCATGTTCCTCGAGCGGCTGATCCCGCCGAGCCAATCGCCATCGGCATTGCTCCGCGCGCGTCGCCTCTGTACTTATTGGGTTTGATCCGCGCTGTAGATTAACATTGAAACAAACGTTATTTATGAGGCGCTGTATCATTGCGAAACGGACTCCGATGTGATGACCCGCGATACTCCGCACCGACATCGTGCCTGTATCGAGCCCCGCCGGCCTCGTGCGCCTTCTCGTGTGAGAGGGTTGAGGGAAAAACAAGAAGGGAGATATAGGAAAGCAAGAGGGCGCGAGCGAGAGAGGGTAGTGAAAGGGAGGAGAGAGACTGCGAAGAGAACAGAGAGAGAGAGAGAGAGAGAGAGAGAGAGAGAGAGAGAGAGAG
>NW_022639636.1:271437-310201 GCF_010583005.1 Odontomachus brunneus
AGAGAGAGAGAGAGAGAAGGAAGAGGGAGCTCGAAAGGAGTCGAAAGAAAGAGAAACGCGTTGCGTTTCCATAGAAGAAAAGATTGCAAAGGCGAACGAGAGAAATCTCGAGTGTATTCGATATCCATAATGCGAGTGACGTCGACGTAGTGACGAGATATGCTGATAATCTTCCATTGTAGGGAGGTTTTTGTCGGAATCAGTAATTAAACTGAAACAAGTGTGCTTTGCAAAAAAATAAGCGAAATTAGTTCTCGTTCTGATTTTTCAAAATTTGTAATTTTTTTACCTTTAAGAGACATACTTATAATTAATCTTTTTACTTATTTATAAATTTTTCGTAGATAGAAATTTGCTAAATAGGCAAACTTGAAAATATTAAAATTCGCGAAAACTGAAAAACTGAATATCTTTCTGCATTTATAAATGTTTTATGTCGTTTTGGTTGTTATTTATAACACTAGTCTGTCGATCGAAAAACTTCTCTTTAATTGATCTTAACGAAAGTGGAATGAAAAATACCCATAAAAGTATTGGTTTCTGCGAATGATGATGCGACTTGGCGTGGGGACGAGGGACAGCTAGAATCTTCCACGCCACGATACCCAGCGTGGTCAGGCAATCGAAGACAAATTAGCGTTGCGTGATGCGCGTTGATTCCCTTCGATAACGGAACAACGGTTACGTATACACTCGATTGACGACCACAATCGAACAGATTCGTCCGTGAACGTGCGCGCGCGCATTCACGGAGAATGTATTCTCGAAACACGACGTAACCCAGCCTTCGATTTCAAATCGACTTTACATGTTTGCACTGTGCCCAACTCAAACGTCTTTTTTTATTGAATTTTGGTGAATAAAGTCAGAAGTAAATACCTCGTAGAGAAAGAAAGAGAATATTGAATATTACATATATCTGCATTTAAGTTATTTCGAGTTCTGTGTGTTGAAGCAAGCGTTCAGTTCCCGCAAAATTGCACTTGCATGCACCTTATTTTTTGCGTTTTCGCGCACCTGTTCGACGAGCAATTTCTTCTTCGGCGATCCTGAGTTGTCACCCCACGGCAGCCTCGTTTCGCCGAAGCATATTTGGCGAATACGTTTCTACGGGAGCCGCTTTGTACACGTGTCGTTAGGAGACAGCTGTCAGCCAGTTGGCATAATGCTTTAATAAAAGAGTCCTTGCTTATGCGCACGGAGAAGCTCCTATATCCGAGGTCTGCTCCGCACTCAGAGAAAAGGATATACATTGATGGCAACTGTATAAGTGACAACTATACGAGTTTTGTATGTAGAATTAATGTACATACAGCACAAATGTTGAAATATATCCTAGAGATGTCCCAGAGATCTGAAAGGATATATTTCTATGGATATATTGTATAGGATGTTACGACTTTTCCAACTCGATTAATATAAATTCAAAACACGACAAGCGCATAGCCTAAGTAGTAAACAAACAGTACGTTAATAGTATCTCAATTCATAATTCATAATTATTGATTATTTTTTTAATGTTTTGAGAGAAATACCTTTCTTTTTCTCAACAAAGATGGTGGGAACTTCTCACTATCTGTTTAAATCTATAAAAGCGATATTCAATTAGATTGACACACTCGTTCATCCACATTTATTTATTCATTCACACTCATTCATGGTCATTTCGAATTAGCAAGTCCGTTTATAATAGTTCATTTTCTAACTCATTACTAAGTCCGGTTATAAGAGCTCATTTCTAATAAGTTTCGCATCAGCGACGCGTTTCAAATTGTAAATCCGTTTCAGAAATCCATTTGTACTGATTACAGTCTTTCCAAATTAGAATTGGGTTAGAATAAAATATTTTCTTATTAATAGTTCAATAGTGTATCAGTCACAGATATCTCAGTCGAAAATTAACTCACTTATCAATTCATCAAGTTAACTCACTGAATAATACGAGACTTTGTTTTTTCAAAATCATCTTACACAATCACAGTCACCTAAGTATAAGCCAGGCTTCAGTCTATTCAGTCAGTGATATTCATTCTCTTAGTTAGTCCTTCTCCAAGCTATAAAGATAAATTCGACAATTTTAAAATAAGTTCCCGAAAAAGAAAGAAAGAGAGAATACGAGTAACCAAAGATAAAATTAACTGTGTATACTAAAGATAAAATTAAATATTATTACGCGCACGGTAAAATTATATATTATATATTTTAATTTAAATGTATTTGTTAAAAATTTAATCTAAATATATTTTAATCTAAATATATGTGAATAAATCCCTTTCCAATCAAAATACAAAACAATACATTTTACACTCATACGAACCTGCCCATCCCGGAGGGTAAATTGGTTAAATCTTCTGATCTTTTAAAAAAGATAAATATTAAATATATACGATGTAATACAAGGATACGTAGTTTAATAAAATATTTTGTAGTTATCACCACATATATACATATATACACACACACAGACACACACACAAACACACACATTAAAGCTTTAATTATAATAATTCCAAAATAGTTTATTAAACTATATAAATTACAATTTTACATATTTAATTCATATAACTCTTGTCTATTTGTCACGTACGAGCTCGTATATAGCTGACAACATTATGTTTATCTCTTTGTGCATGTATTTTACGTATTATCTGTTGCGTATATTATGTGTTTTGTCACTATGTTATCGCAAAAATAACAAAATTTCTGAAGAACTTATAATTGTCGTGCCTTTATTATTGTTTCATATTTTAAATATCTTCTAAAATCCTTACGTATTTACATTTAAGCTTGCATATGCAACATTTAAGATAGTTATATCGCTATGTGCTTTATTTTTGGTGATTCGTCAGAAGGCTCATTCATAAATTCACTATTCATCAAATAAAATTACATTTCTATACACTTATTTTATCATCTAAGCATTATTGTTAATTTGAAAGAAAATTGAAATATATACCTGATATTATATATAACACGAAAAAAAACTGTGATTTCTTGTTTTTCTGATGAGTCACTGTTTTACTTACGCATCACTTTATAATTGAATATATTAGGGATGTGCAGATAATAGAAAGAGGTATATAAGTATTGAAATATGTATATGTATTTCAGTTATTACTATAAAAAAATTTTACCGCTATATCTGGAAAACAAAATGGTCTATAATTCTGAAATTTGTGTACAATATTCGTTTATTACTAATATTGTGTACAATATTTTAGTTTTTAATATTATAGTAGTTTTTCATTACATATATAGCTGAGAAAATATTAAAAATAGCACATTAGACTCAAGGAACATGTATAAACAGTGTTAACTTTAGTTGTAAATATCTCAGCTTTAAGGGGACTGGAGGGTCAGATTGTTTGAAAATCGTGCTCGTTTTTCACAATTTTTTTATGACAAATTGAATGAATATGCGAAAGTGTTATTTTGACGTATATTTATACAACATATAAAGAAAAGAAAAATATAATTTTGATGATCAAATACTCAATATAAGTGTATGGTACATGCAGTTAAAATATATTTTGTTTTTCTTTTCAATGTCATTTTGCAGTAATATCTTGACTCTCGGTGGTTCAATTAAACTGAATTTTAGGTAGAAAATTTCCGTAAGCTTGTCGTTATCGTGTGAATCACTGACGAACTCATGAAAATATTTAATTTTGAAATATTAATTTTTTTTACTATAAAAGAACTGAAAATTTAATAATATTTCATTAAAATATTTGCAATTTCGTTAACTTTTACTCAATTTCTATTATAGTGGTTTACACGATAACGACAAGTTTTCGCAAATTTTTTACTTAAAATTCAGTTTAATTGAACCACCGAGAGTCAAGATATTACTGCAAAATGACGACTTTGAAAAGAAAAACGAAATATACTTTAAGTGAATGTATCATATACTTATATTGAATATTTGATCATCAAAATTATATTTTTCTTCTCTTTATATGTTGTATAAATACTCGTCAAAATAACACTTTCGTATATTCATTCGGTTTGCCATAAAAAATTGTAAAACAACAAGCATTTTCAGGCAATCTGACCCTTCAGTTCTCTTAAATGGTCAATATTTTTCTAATTACACAAGTATTTACAGTATGTTTGATAAGAGCGTGTACGGCAAAACTCAAAAACTTAGGATAATACATAAATTGAAAAAATTTGTACACATTATGCATGATATAGACTGCGATGCTTTATTATTAATAAGTTGTCCAGTCGCCTCCATTATCAATAATTGACTGGCATCTCCGAGGCATACTTTCTACTAATTTTACAGCATAATCTTCAGACAAAGATCTCCATATAAATCGAATCTGTCGAATTAACTGCTTGACGGTCCATATTTTTTTTCCTCGGTGCTTAAACTTTATAAGCGCCAAAACATTTTCAATTGGATTTGCATCTGGCGACTGTGAAGGCCAATCCAGTACGTCAACGTCATTTTCTTGTTTCCACGCAGTACAAAGTCTACTCCGATGTTTCGGATCATTGTCCTCTTGCAGTAGCCAATTTTCATTTTTCCTCGTAAACCACCTTTGGGCAGATGGTAATAAAGCTCTCTCATATATTTGGACCATTTTAGCAGCATCCAAATTTTGTGTAAAGATGTGTAAAGTGCCAAATCCCTGTTTTGAGAAACAGCCCCAGACGTGCACCTTTACCGGATGTTTAACGGTCCGCTCGATGAGTCTATTGGCCTGGGTAGACCAGACACGTCTGATAGAAGACTTTGCCCAAAACGAAGCTTCATCTGAAAAAATTACGTTGCCCCAATAGCGGTCCAAATTTTCTTTTGCCCAAGCAAGTCTTTTTTCGACGTGTTTTTCAGACAGCAACGGTTTCGTTATCGTGCTTCGAAATTTCACTTTATGAGCCAGTAAACGTCTTCTTATAGTATGACATGATATATTTAGACCCTTTTTAAGTAAAACCGCTTGCCCGCCACGCAATGATAAACAAGGATTCTTCTCAAACACCCGTAAAATCATTTTGTCCTCCTTTTTCGTCGTTTTCTGCACAGAGCCACGATCCGGCAAGTCATCAACGTTTTTGACCTCGGAATAACGTTTCACCCACTTACTCACAAACGCCTTAGACTTCTTCATATACTTAGCAGCCGCTCCGCGCGACATTTTTGGTCCTTTCGGATGCGAACATAGAAACACAGCTTCGTAACGTGATGCGTACGCGGCACTCATGTTGAAATACGCCCTTTTGTGACGAAAGTCAAACGATAACTAAGGCTTTCTAGACAAAGCATCTTGGGAGAAGAGCCCCGCTATTGGCTCGCGTTCATATCCCCTCTCTAACGGTTTCGAGGAAAAAGTTTTGCCGTACACGTTCTTATCAAACATACTGTAGATAATATTTCATTGTGTATACGAGTGCAAGTTTCATCAAATTCTCATGAAATTTGTTTCATAATACAATTAAGCTTAAGCTTTCCAGATCTCAAAGTCTTCTAGACTTTTTAAAATCTCCGAAGATTTCAGAAGGTGGCGACTCTTCTGAAAGAATGTGTGCGATTGCTATTAAAATTTCGGCGTTAATGTTAAAGAGGGAAGCTAATAGCAATGCAAGAGGAGCGATCAATATAGTGTGTGAAACATGGGCGGATAGCGGTTAAACAATTCCGGAGCGAAAGGACGAGCGGGAGGACGCATGTTTGGCGGAAGGAACTGTAGCGTCCCTCCGAGTTAATTACTAGCAGCGAGCCGGCGTGAACTCGAACCCGAGAGCGTCTTCTGCCTTTACCTGTAATTTACGTGCCGGGCTTTAGATATCCGCCGTTGTTCCTCCGTGCATTTCACTTCAGGTACAACGCTTAATTAAACTCCCAGTGTGTAGCTGCTGAGACGCGGGCGGGCGGTGGATGCTCGCCCCGGCTGAAAATCAGTCGGCCGGATAACAGGATTTCGCTCGCGTGTGTGTCGCCTGCGACGAACAATCAGCAAGCATCCACGCTCCAGTTGTTAGGAATTAAGCCGGTTTCATCGTAAGTACGTGAGTAAGTACGGATGCCCGACCAACGAGATGAAGGCGAATTACTCGACTTTACTGGAAGGAACCTTTAAAATAAATTCGTGTATCAAAAATCTTATGTCTTTTCAGAGCCGGAAACTAAGATTATATTAGCATGTATCGCGTGGAGATCCTCCATTAAATTCATATTCACGAATGTGTTAAACTTTAAAATGAATAGAGGGATCTTACATGTCTATTTTTGATAACTTTACATTTCTCCTTACAGCAAGATTTCTAAAGTTTCCTATGTAGTCTAAAAAAGAGTTAATGTAGCAAAAGCACTTTAAGCTTGGCAGCGACAAAATTTGTCTGTCACTATCTGAAAAGTAGCCGGAGCTAATCGATCCTAAACACAAATGATCTTTCTATTCACTTAATGCGTATTTATTACGTAGATTAGAAAAAAATTTTTTTTTTTATATATTATGTTTCAATAATTTTTTAAATTATTTTAATGTATGTAATTAACATGGTATTTTTTAATTTTAATGAGATCGTTAAATTAGACAATCATACCGGAGAAGATAACAAAGTTTTTGCAGGTGTATGAATCATTTCCGATTTTTTTCTTGTGTTTTTTACTTCTTTTCATACTTTCGTATAATGCGTCAAATTTTTTTTTGTTATTTAGTTTTATTTTCTTATATAGAAATACATAATTTTAACATGCCGAAATAATTCGAGAACTTTTTCCAAGATGCCATAATAAACAATTTTTTTTATTAACTGTTACAGTCACAAATATAAAACCCCAAATTTTTTTATTAAAAAAAAAATTACGAAAGTTATGATTTTTTAAATGAATTGAGGTTTTCGTAGATTCTTTCAGAACATAATTAAAACCCTCATAACATAAAATCTTCATGCTTAAAATATCGAAGATCCTTAATCTCAATGTATTATTTTACACAAAATAATGGCACTGATAGTTGAAACGTCGCCTTTGCGGTCCGCCGATGGGCTTGAGAACTCGCAGGAGAGTGCTCGCGCGCGAAAGTGATTGCTTGCGATTTCACGAACTGATCGTGGCGGATCGCTCGAATTATCGGGTTCCTGTAAGTTGCGTGCCGAGTGTTGCGCGCCTCGTCTCTTCGAAACGGCTCTTCTCCTCACGACAGGACAATTGCTGCGTTTCCTGATATAGTTTGCGCCCTTCCAAGTGTAACGGACGGAAAGTCCACGCAGTCGAACGCCGCTCTTTTACGAGACAGAGGTAGCGGCGCGGGAAGAGGAGGGATGGGGGTGAGGGAAGACGTGAAAAATGAGCAACGCTTTAAATACACGCCGTTGCTTCCCCAAATACACAGCGTCGCCGCAGTAATACGGAGGATATCGCGGGGAAATAACATCTCGATCTGGGAGAATAACTAGAACCTAATCCACGATTCTCCCCTTCGCAATCTATCCTGCTCTACTGTTCTTCCCTCGCTCTCAACGACGATATGTGACGGCTTATTTGCCGAAAAGGCGGCCCCAACAGGCAAGACTCGGTGCTCTTCGCAAATATAATCGAAACGATCATAGTTTATCTCACTCTCCTCTCGCGTTACTCTTCGAAATCAATCTGCATATCGGAACGACCTTACGCGAATGTTACGTTCGCAGAGACATAAATTCGCCCGCGCCATCCGGCTGAATGAAAAACACTCAGGACCGGCGCCTCGCGGCCCCGGAAATTAAAAACGTGAGTTATTCGCGCGAGTTATGCATTAAATGTAAATCAAGTAATTAAAAATCATCGGTGAACTTGTGTCTTGCGTATGCAAAATTCACGGGGGAATATTTAAAGACTGTCGGATTAAAATTGCAATTGTTTACAAAGTAACGTAGCTCAAATATCGAGGGCTTCGATTTCAGGTAAATTTTGTATCCTTTTGGCCCGGACGTGCGCAATAGAGAGAAATTCCGGAAATCGATCTACCTCGGACTCGCATCGACGAGTGCAGTTGCGATTCTCGGCCGCAAGAGCCGAGGGGAGCCTAGCCGTTCAGGCCAATCATCGTTGCTCGAAGGAGCGTGAAGTAGGAGGAGCCAAAGGACATTCCCGTTAGCCGTGTCCTGACGTGGCGTGCGCGGTGCAAATTGGCAGCTTCCTTCCTGCCGACGGACGCTCGATTTGCCACCATCGAAATCGTCCGAGCGTCGAGATCGAAATCGCGAGCAGTTTACCTCGATCACGGATCTCCTCGGCTTCAATTTACGGACGAATCGGCGAGCTCACACGCGATCGCCGTGGTCCGGCAATCTTGAGAGCGGATCCTATTGTATTGTTAAACAACAACCGCTGTCATGGCGAATGGTAATCTTTCGCAATCCGCGAGGATTGCCACGGTAAATGAGTAAGCGAGGCGATCCTTAGAAATCCGTCGATTGTTACGGAATATGGATTGTTACGAATAACACAGCACAGAAAGAATTTTATAATGAAAACTGCTATAGAATTTTGCAACTGAGCATATACTGATATTGTACAGTAATTTATTATCCTTTTCTTCATTGAGAAAAGACATAACTATAAACACATATAGAGAAACAATTATTATAAATAGTCAAAAGATACAATTTAGTCAAGAGAAGTATTTTTTTTATTAAATTTTATTATATTATAGGGATAATAACCTCTCTTATATACATGTTACTATTATGATTTTCATGTTAGAATAACGATGAAACATAGTTGGAGCCAAAAATAAATGTAATTTTTGTTAGGTCAGCCAACTTTTTCTCAGTGTTTCATATGTGTTATTTATATTTTAGGAATTGAAATATGCTAATATAAAAAATTTGCTGCGTTTTTAGCAAAATTTATTTCATTTTTAATAAGATAGATTTTATTAATAGTTTAGTTTTGCTCTACCACAAATATAATAAACTTAAGAAAAATTTTTATGAAAAGAACTTTTCTTGCATATTACCAATATAAAAATTGTATCTTTGATCTAAATGATTAATTCTTGTTAATTTTGTGATGACGATCGTAAATATCAAAATTAAAATCAAAGTGTAGCTCTATATATAATTTTTATAACACAGTAGATAGCAATAAAAAGGAAATTTCTTCAAAATCTTCGTTTCTTTTAAAGCTGTATTTCTACTTAAAGCTAGTGTGTATGGCAGCTCAGTAAGAGTTTATGGATGAAAAATCTATTTTAATTTCATGAGAAGAATAGAATCCTTGAATTTGACTTTTCCATTATAACTATCCTTATTTCTAAAGTATTGAAAGCTGCCTAGTAATGTAACATTCAAAAGAAATTTTAATTTTTCTGACAGTATAAAATACAAATATAAAAATTACAGAAAAAGAAAATTCTGATATTTAATTTTTTAGCTCATACTTTTAATTTACGAAAATAAAATTGTAGCCTATATTTCCTAAACACTTGAGCTAAACAATTTGTTCTACTGCCATTTTCTGTCTCAATACATAAACATAAATAATTTAAATTCAAGAAAGATAAAAATTATGTGAAATTTGTTGACCAGTATAACGGACAAACGAGTATTCTACGAGATAATCTCGTATGTATGTCGTATGTCTACGCGGAAATCGTTGACGTCGGAGAATAACGAGGAAGCGACGAACGAACGGACGAATTATTTTTTTCCAGGGCGAGTAACGTTAGAGCGTCGGCAGGAATGAAAGATGCAGTCGGATATAAATGCATACATAAAAGTCCCATGTCCCTCTATCGAATAAATAAAGTATAACGCTTCTGCCTGTAATGGGGAGCGATGTAGATTTAGCGTTGCACTCGTTACATAACTTTCCGCGTATACGATATTGCATTCGTTTACGTTACTTTTGGAATTTTTCGATATAATGCGAAATGTACTTTACACAAATTGCCCTTTGAGAGCGCGATTTGATCCGCCGTTCGTCCAAAAGCGAATTGAAATGTAAATGCAAAATGCACAAATGTAGTAATACTAAACAAAACACTGGCTGTTCTCTATAACAGAAATGTAAATATAATTAATCGTTCCATGACAGATAGAAAGAATCCTTTACTTTTAAAGATTATGTGATGCATCGCGACAACAAGAGCAAACGCGTTTCCCTCGTCTGAGGTTCATCCCGAAGAACACCATGCGCAGCGAGGGGTGAAGTAGGGAAGAGGGGAGAGAGAGACTCGACGAGAGTCGTCTGCTTCATAGCAGGGGCACAATGGGATCAATAACCTGCTGGGGGATGAACCCTATGATCCCTCCGTGTCTCTCTTTCTCTGTCCCTCTCTTGCTCGTGGACCACCTGCAGCCGGGCGTTTCGTTACGGGTTAGCCGCGCGCTTTCCTCGGTGTCACCCGGCCGTGAGGTAACTCCAAATATTTGGACAGTGTTCTGGGACAAACCGCATTGTGAATCGATCCCAAGATCCGCCGTGATCCGGCTAATCGAAGCTTAACGGTCGACTTTGTAATTCCTGACTTCGACACTTTGTAAATGCACGCAATTGCAGTCATAACGTGATCTTCCTCCTCAAAATATGCGTCCTCGAGCTGTCAACATTGCGACAGTATTGTTACCATCTAAAATTTTCATCGAACGAGTCTCAGGTAGATTTTCCACGAGCGAGAGGAGGATGTTAAAAATATGCTATGTGCCTCCTGAACCTTAAATAATTATTGAAAATTTTTTCTGGCGAATCTTCTGGAAACAGAAAATAATAATTATTTGTTCATCAGGTACGGGAAAAGTCATAAAAATCGTGATTTATTATTGAATGTTGAAATAGTTATATAAATTTTTTTTTTTTAAATTTGTAGCTTTGATGTCTTTAAAATAAAGTCAATAATACATTTATGTCATGAGAGATGATTAATAAATTGCTGCGTTCCATAATACGTATATGCGTGCACTTTGCAGTAGACGTAACATGAACTATAAATAAATACATGCATATATATATATATATATATATATATATATTACGGAATATGATCAATGTAGAGAAATTTGTTTTTTTAAATTTATACAAAGTTTATGTGTTGCAAAAGAATCTGAAAAATTTACTATTTACATTTTTTCAGTCCTTATCTAACAAAGTACTTGAGATAAGTACTTTGAGAAGTAAAAAAAAAAAAGGAAAAAATCAGGGAAAGGTCGTCAGGGAGTTATTAGCGTGCATGTGCATACCCATCGCTCGCATACAAACGCTCATTTTTTATAATTATCTACGTATTTCTACAACATATATTAAATATGTATACGTGAAACAAAAAATTCAATTCTTTACATTTACTACACATAAATGTGCAATTGATTTTATCTTAAAAAAGTATATTAAGGTTTTACAAAACAAAGCTTTAAAAACACTACATATGACTATTTCAACAATCAATACATTTAAATAAATAAATATAATAATAGATAAATAAAAAAAAATTAATTTTAATTTTTATAATTTACCCTGAATATAGATTTCAATATTTATAATAATACATAAATTTCAATTTTTATAACTTTCCCTGAATTTGATGAACAAATAATAATTATTTTTTGTTCCTAGAAGATCCCGGAAACAATTTCCAATGATTAATTAAAGTTTTGTCAGCCCAAGTAGAAACATCTCAGGGAAAAACTGATTACTGGCCAAAAACTAAATAGTTTTTACTGGCTAGAATTAATTAGACAGTTATTGTTTTGAAACTTGGTAGAAAATACTGGCTATTTTTTCATAGCCAATCACTAGTTAGAAACTAGGCTTGAAAAAAAATAATAGGTAAATATTGGACAGTTTCTGTCTATTAAAAACTCTGAAAATACTGTTCAGTATTTTTAGGCCAGTTATTTGTTAGAAATCAAGAAAAATGTTAAGGAAATGTTATGCATTTTCTATCCAAATAATCGGAAATTACTGACAAATTTTTTTGAGATAGTTCTTGGCTAAAATAAAATAAAATATTATATTAAAAATGAGAAAAATAAAAAAAATAATGAAAATTTAATTTTAATAAAATTATTGTTTCAATACATATATAATTTTGTTGTTGTTATATAGTTAAATTATATAACTATTAATAAACTGAAAAAAATAGATATTAATCAGAAACCGATAAAAAAAATGCTTATAAAATAGTCAAAAACTACATAAGAACTAGTAAAAAACTGTTTAGAAACTGCTAATAAATAGGTTAGATATTGATCAAAATCTAGTTAAAAACTGATTTGAAACTGTCTAGTTCAACTGTCCAGTTTTTGACGAAGTGAGTGTCGACCAAACCAGTCAGTTTCTAGCCAAAAAAGCTGGTTAAAAAATAGCTAGTTACTAAAAATTCCTGGACAGTTACTAGTCAGAAACTAGATAAATTTCTACTGATGAGTGTACCAAAAATAGCTTATTCTTAACATTCTTCTTTGTCAAAGGATAATTTGTTAAAAGATTTCGATACGTCGAGTTCTTTCAGTTGTAAATATTTTTCTGGTTGAATATTACGCGAACTATCGAAATATTTTCATTGATTTTATATTTCAGAGTGATTTCTAAACATTGTTAAATCTGCTTCAACGAATCTGATTGTTCGTTTAACGGTCTTTGTGAATGCAATGAAGACTAGTTAATTTTGACAAAGGTTTCCGCATCGTGTGACATTCATGATCGACGAGATATTGTTCTCGGAGATCGAAGAGTCCTCGAGTTCGTTCGTACGTTCGTCCATTCGATCGATCGATCACAGGTCTGACCGGCAACAGCCTCAAACACAGGATTACGTGGCGAGTCAAGGACCACAAGGACCTGATTCATTCGTCGTTCTTTCCACGTCGTAATCTTTTCGAAAAAGACGAAGCCACAGCTGAATCACACGCACACCCGGAATCTGTCGTGGAGCTTAGGAAATATTTTCACAGCCACGCCAATCTATTGTCGACTGGGGGATTACCTTGAAGAGCGCGAGACATCCTTGACAATATGACACAAAGACTTTCCGAAAAGAACGAAACTGCGCGACTTGCCTTTGCAGTCAAATTCTCTCTGTGCTCTACAAACTTAGATACAAAGTAATGTCGAAAGTTAGGAAACGTATTTGAAAGAAGTTTTAGCGTTTGACCAATTTATAAGTTAAATCTATGGTATACATGATACAAAACTTTATCGAACTAACAATGCGTAACAGAAATTTTAACAACTTCTATCGTACTACATGTCTGAGATATTTAACTATAAATTTATATTGTGCAAGCACATGTTAAATTTTTATAATACAAAACATTTCTTCTAATTTTATATATTAATGCAAAAGATAAAAGTTTACAAAATTATTACAACAATAAAATGAAAATTTAAATATATTTTAATAAATTATCATATATTGTTTGAAAAATTTAAATCAAATTAAAGAAACATTCAGATCTGTCAATAAGAAAATTTGTAAAATATATAAATGGATATACATATATATATATAATAGCATTATATATATAATAAGTTTGCGATAGATCTGAAATAACTTCATAATTTTATTTATATATTTAGTATTTAGGAGGCTGCTCAAGTGAATGACAAACTCCAAAAATGTCGATACCGTAGGGACAATCATTACAATTATGCTATCCTTTTCGTATTTCTTATATACTACGTATAGATCTTATACAAGATGTCCCGGACTCTTCTCCGCAATTTTTATGGAAACGTAACACGGATTGAAGTGAATATAAAAGTTCCATATTGTTTTGCGATCTTCGCAATAAATCTCGAGATATTAATTAAAGAAGATTGATGAATGATCATGCGCGATATGGTAGATGAGCTGCAATGGTGTTGTTTGCCGTTGTATACTTATACATTAGGTCAAACTGAACAAAAGAGTTCTCTACCAAATGACATAGATTTTTAGATATTAATTAAAAAAGATTTGTGCATTATCGCGCACAATCATGTAACAATTTTCTTTTATTAATAACTAAAAATGTACGTAGTTATTTACTAAATGATAAAGGGCTTTTTTGTTCAATTTGACATAATATATAAGCACATAACAGCACACATCGCTACTACATTTCATCTAATATATCTCGCGTGATCATTCACTAATTTTATTTAATTAATATCTCGATTATTATTGTGAATATCGTAAAACGATATAAGACTTTTTTGTTCAATCCATTCTACATTCCCATAAAAATTGCAGAGGAATATCCCGAACACGTTGTAGATCTTATATATATGTGTGCTGCTTTATTTCATGATGTTAGCAATCATAACTATGCATACATAGAAATTATTCTGCAAACTTATCATGTATTTTTGAGTTTTGAAATTCAGTTGTATAAAAATACCAAAATGTTCCTTAAAGTTTTTGTTAATGGAGCAAATATATGTGCGGTACGCACAAGTAGTACGGAATTTTTATATTAACTAAATATTTATGTCAACTGACAGTTCAATTATAGATATAAATTATATAATTTTTTGTCGTTTTTACTACATATTGATGTTTCAATTCATTATTAGACATGTTTTCATTGTGTGAAAGCGCTTGTAATTTTGTGTGAACAATACGAAGTTCGTAGGTCAAAATCAATATTTTGTTAGTACAATTTCCAAATATGGCATCTCCTTAACATAACATCGATGTATTTCAAATTATATGGAACATTGATGTAATTCAAATTATATGGAAATTATTTATCAAATATAATGATGAATACATTTCATATTCATATTAGTTTTCTTACAATTGGCATCAAATGTAATAAAAACGATAAAATGTTTAAAAAATAACATCTTGAGCTGTCAGCATAAATATTTGTCTAATGCAAAAATTCTGTAACTTGTATTTACGGAATGTGTGTTTGCTCAATAAAATTTCAAAAAACATTATTAAGCCTTTACAATTCAATTTAGAGAAGCTTAAACATGTACGAAAAGTTTGCAGAAAAATTGCTATATAAGCGTGATTAAGTTTTCTGCTAAATATAGTAAAATAAATCAGTACACATTTATATGAAATGTATATACAAGAAATACATATATATATATATATATATATATATATATATATATATATATATACACAAAAAGCGTAGCGTGTTAGTATTTATCTGACATGCTGTTTTAGGATCACTTTTAAGATATTGACATTTTTGTAGTTGTCATTTATTTGAGCAGCTTCTTAAATCTGCGTATCGCGCCATAAGTCTTTATAATGTACTACTATTTCATGAGAACAAGTGATCATATTTATAACTATCTTGCTCATATTAATCTTGAAAGTAAAGGAATATCAATGTTGAATAAATATCAAATTACCTCCAATAATACTTCAAAGTTGCTCTCTCGATCTGAACCATCTATCCTCCTTCTGTATTAATTCCGAATTCACTGATTTAACTTCTTGACTTTACCGATCCCGCAAAGAAATCAGAACGATTCGATAAAACGAGTCGCGCAATGTTCAGGGTGGAAATTTGTGGGGCCACTTGGGTGGTAGAGAGACGAAACGGATAACGATAGACTGCTAGTAGAAGTTTCTTTTCAAGTCAGAAGTATGATCGATCGCCATGACACTCGGATTATGTTCTATTCAAGAGAACGTACTACAGGATACTCTCAGCAGGTAGCGGAGCCCACAGCGCGCGAGAATCGGATTGACCATGGAAAAGCGTGGATTCAACAGTGCGCGGATATATCCGTTCGCGTTTTCCGCGAGCTATGACGTCGCCGCGATGTCGGCTACAAGCGCCGCGCTTTAATCGCCGCGACTGCGGCCGCACCGCATTGCGTCTTTTATTATTTATCCGTTGTCCTTAATTTATCGTTCCGCTTATCGACATTTACGAGCCTAATAGTGGCGTGCTATCCGACGCGAAATCCGCCGCAGAGCGCGGGGCTGTTTGAATTTTTCAAAAGGCCGCATGGCGGCGTCGAATCCGTCGTGAATTTCCGAGCGGTTATTTGGTCTCCGCTGCCGTCGCAAACTTTCCGCGTGTCAAACAGATGTAAATCATTCTCGTTATGCCGACCGAATTTTAATGACTAGACGGCGCGCTGCTTACGTATCGAACGACGCACTAAAAAAGAACGTCACGTATGTACCGCTTCTGTACCGAAGAGTCGACCGCGCGGTTTTTTATCGGCTGAAAATGGAAACAGTGAGAGGAATATTCTTGCATAAACTTGTCGAAGATTATTTTTCCGGTACAGAAAGATAAGACTTTATCATATCAAATCGCACAAGAGACTACAAGAAGATGTAGAAAGAGAAAAAAATAGTGGAAGGTGCGTTATTAATAACGATACAAAGTACAGTTGACGTCATGTATATAGTACTATATTCGTTAAATTAAGTATTAAAAAAATGCTCTTTCTTTCATTACAAATTACATTTGTAACTATAGCCACGTAGAGAAATTATTGCTATAAATTATAGTGAACAAAATACTTGTTAATTAAATTCTATTATAATGTTAGGGATAATAACCTTACATGTATGTTACAATTTTTAATTAGAACCATAGACTTTTATATGTTACTAGAATGCTAAATCCAATAAGACGGTTCAATTTTTATGTACGAAACAAGTATATAAAGTCAGTTTTTCTGCGGGCGCGTTTTTGCGACATATATTTATATTTATTTAAAGTAATTAAGTTAGATTTTTATTTCTTTTCATAGTGTTATCATAGTGTTATCATAGTATTATCATAGTGTTATCATAATGTTATCATAGTGTTATTATTCATAAAAATAGCACATTTTACTCTGGAGCATTATTAAATATACATACTATTTACATACCATTTAATATATTTCTCTCGTTTGTGCTGGATAGAACTATAGAAAACATGGACGTAGTATGTAAACAAATATGGATAAGTGACGTACTATATCTATATGTGCATGTGCAGATTCTTTAGTCCATATTTTTGTCGGCAATTTACATTAGGCAAATTTTAGACAGTAAGCAGTCTAATAATATACAGAAGTTTGTATATGCAGCTCCGAGAAAAGTAAAAGAGATTGGATTTAGATGGTATATTTTTCAGAATTTCGAGGTTATAACTTCTTATACAATTAACTGTTGTGTTTGATTGTACAAACATGATTGAGATAATCTTCCTCTATGTTTTTATACATGCCTGCAATAATCCTGTAAATTGTATATTTTCTTTTGTAATGAACAAAATACAACATGCTGTAATGTGGCTATCTTGTTCTGATGCCGGGTAAGGTTAGCTAACACAACTCATAGTATTAAAAGACTACAATAAAATTTGTCTCCTGAGTAGTAGTTCCGCAGTGTCTGCTGCAAGAAGTTTGCATAGCACTGCTGACCTTTAAATAGTGGCCAACTTTGTCTTGGTCTCCCATTAACTGTTTCAGTTACTCTATAAGTGAAAATTGCTTTTAACGAGAGTATCATATATTTGCAGGAAACTCTTCATTCTAACTAATAACACATATGTCATTTAAGTATATTCACTTACGATGGAGAATGTTCGAGACACTAAAAAATAGTTTCTAAGTGGTTTTTCTGCTTTTTAATTGTAACATTATTATGTTTTTAATGAAATTCGAGGAAATAGAGAGTACGGATGTTCTAAAATAAATATTTTACGATTTTGTTTCCACTGTTCCTGTTACATTAAATACATAAAAAAGGTACATAGCCGAAATATTCTTTGGACCAACTAGACCAGGTCTTCCCTGACGAGAATCTTTTTCGTTGAGCAAGGAGAACCGGAGGTGCCATTGTGAAAGAAAAAAGGCAAAAAGAGAAACAACAGACGGGTCCACGACACTCACTATCGAAACCCAATTTCGACACTCGATTGAATGTCGAATGCAGTCGATTTTCCTGCCAGCTGTAAATCGAGATTAGCGACGCGCGGTAGGTCGTGCACGCGAGCGCTTGAGAACGAACGAACATACGAATGAATGAATAGAGGTGCCTCTATCCGCCTGGAGATGGAAAAGGGGGAGAGAAAGAGAACGACCCGGATCGGCTCGGATTTCGCCCTTCAAAGAGGACCCCCCTCTCTCTCTCTACCTCTTGTTTCCCCTTGTTCCCTTCTTCCTAACCTCTTGGCTGTCGGGTAGCACCCAGTTACCCAGCTCGCTTCTTAACTTACCTAGCTCGGGTGTCGCGTAAGCCCGATCTAACAAGAAGCAGACTCCCGGCTGATGATGCGCGTGTCGTTAGAAAGACTGATCACGCGACTCGTCGATTTACGGGAAGAAGAAGATGTAGCAATAATTTTTAACTTACCTATTGCACAGGATGACCACACTGATGGGTATTTCGATGACGCTTCTGCCAGATGTGTTCAATATCGCAAACAATTCAAATCTTCTCGAATTAAAAGAAATTGATATAAGTTTTATAATATTAAAATAAGTGTTAAATGAAATACTGAGTTTACGAAAGTATGGCCAAAATTCCGACTCGGATCAATTAGTTAGGTGGCTTGTCGACTAACTGTATGACTCCTTAGTATTTAAGGAAGTTTTACATCGTTACTTAATAGGAAAGTGTGAAAAATAATAGAATACTGGAAACTGAGTCCAATTACGATAACAAGTCAGGTGACCACCTGACTTGACCACTTTAACTCACTTACGCGCGACAATTTATTGAATCGCACAAGTCTGCCTTAGAAATTTTCATTTTCAAATTACATTCAAACGTCTTGTGTCGCCCATCGAACCAATTGCTTGAGTGCATACGCGTAATATCGTCTATTAGTTTAACGTAATTTGTTACGCAGCAATAAATTCGTGTCGCCCTCATACATACGAGCGACATATTTTGGTAAAAACGATCATGGTATTACTTTTATTTCACTCTCGTTATCATATTTCGCCGCTATCACGAAAATTTGCGGATGAAATAATTGTCGCACTCAAAGG
The DNA here is from genome assembly GCF_010583005.1 of Odontomachus brunneus. NCBI lineage: Eukaryota > Metazoa > Arthropoda > Insecta > Hymenoptera > Formicidae > Odontomachus > Odontomachus brunneus. The sequence continues at coordinate 290,327 of NW_022639636.1, forward strand.
TCTGTTTTCTATTCCTTTCCTTTCTTTTAAATGAAAGTATCTAGATCGACACAAGAAACGTAGCTCTTTCAATCAGTGAAAACCACGCAAAGCTGGCTCTCGTCGACGACGGGCGCCTCGTAGCCGATTTGTGTAGGCAATCCCCTCTGGTGCCTCTTGGGGCTGCGTATTTCGGCAAATTAATTCGATCAATTAATACGTGCTTAAGCGAACGTTCCATGGCGCGCATTGGTTGATAACACCAGGCGACTACCGAGTGCCACAATCGCTGTGTACCATCCCCAATGTCCCGTCGCGCTTGCAATCACGCGTTCGCGAGGCCGCGAGAGCAGGCGGTCGGTGCACACGTGCGGTGTATACGTGTACGTACGGTGCCGCCGGGACCTAATCGATACCGGTGGCATCGCCGGACCGCCATTTTATTTCACGGCGATCCCTTTCTCTCCACCACACCCGGAGACGCACACCGAATCGCAAGAGTCCTCCGCCGGAGAAAGGATTCGTTATATCGTAGGCGTCCGCATACTTCTTATCACGATATTTTCCACTCGGGCGCGTTTTTTTTCCTTCTTCCGCAAATAAATACCTACTTCATATTTAGTATACAGAATGGAAGAAAACACGGGTGTAAGGATTCAACATTGGAAAGTAACCTCGAGGTACTTTCACAAAAGTGTCTATACTCTTACGGAGTCTCACATAGCTGAGTGATAAAATTATTGCGGATTGCTTAGTTTGGCTTCCAGATTGGTGCCAACAAGTCTTAGGTTAGTTGTTCCTCTGTTGAAGAAGTTTTTTATGAAAAAGTAAACTGCAAATTTACGAAACGTCGAAAATAAATCCATGAAAGATGCGGCAGCAATCCGAAAGCCAGGCCAAACATTTCACTATATCGCGGGAGTCTTAATCAAATTATTGCAGAATCCACGCGGCTCAAAACCCGGAAACCAAATCTAACATTGCAGATTACATTAACGGAGATACTTGTGACGTTGCTTCAATGAACAGGATGAAGCTGGGAACTACAATTGGACTCCTCACAGGACATGTGGTCCTAAGAGCCCACTTGTTCAATATGAAGATAGTAGATTGCAGCGAGCGTCGTCTATGTGGACATGGTGAAGAAGACAGTACATATCTTATGCCACTGTTTGGTTCTGGTCTGTAAAAGACACAAACTCTAGGGAAAAACTTTCCTAGATTCCAAAGGTAGAACACATACATACACAAGTAAGATTAACAAATCAATTATGTCTAGTCACTGATAAAAAAAACTAGAATTAACTTTAAATAAAACAACGGGGTATTCTAATGGATAGAACTACATAATCCCAGGACCTATATCTACCTGTTTCTTTAAACGCTATTAAAAAAATATATTAATTATTATTATTAGATTATTTACTTATTACTAGATATTACTAGGTCAATTACTATTACTACTATTACTACTTATAACGTTGACTATTAACTCGATCAATATTGATCAATGTCAAGATATTCAATATCAAGTTATTAAAGAATTGATTTGAATCTTCCTTAATTAACAATAAACGTCAACATATTTCTTCTGACGCGCGATTCCAAGGAATCGATGAGAGTGATGACGAAAGCTAGGCCGGGTTACAGGTAAGCTATCTACCTACTAAGGGGTTGGTGTCCCGCTCGCGCTCGAGACGTCGACGTAATCGGAACGGACGATCGGGATCCGATCGAGATCTGATAATCGACTTGTTGGCACCTGTGGCAACCAACGTAATTAATGCCGGTGCGTTAGGTGCTAGCTCCCGCCCTCCTTACCTCAATCTTCCCCTCTGGTCCCGCCGTCATTCCCCGTGCCTCTCCTCTTCCCAGCTCATTAATTCTCGGCGGGACATTACCGAGCAAATTAGGCAAACCGACTACCTACTCTTCTCTCCCTGTCTCTCTCATTCTCTTCCTCCTTTTCGTTCTCACTTTCCCTCCTCCGAGCTACCTTTTTGTGCCCCTTTAACTCTCAAACGCGGCATAAAGTGGCCGTGAATCGGCCAGGAAGTGGGCGTTTCGCCGTGGTGCCAGCTTCCAGAAGGTACAAAGAGCAAGGGGAGAGTAGTGAACGGAGGAGGATTGGGCGGCGGAAGAAGAGAGGAGAGAGGGGGATGAAAAAAGGACACAACGAGGTGACTCCGCTCTGCGATCGTCGCCGTTCTTCGTTCCGGTAGTGATGCCCCCTCCTCACTGTCGCTTTTCTTCGTTCGCAAACTGGCTCTTCACGTAGTTTGTTCTTCCAGCTCCTGCTCTTTTTAGTTCGATCTTCATCCGCCGTCCTCCCTCCCTTTCCTTCTTTCTCGTCCCTCCAACTGCCCTCTCGCAGGCTTCGCCTTCTCGCGGGGGTAATTAACGATTTAACAGACACGCTGAATGAGCAGTGCCGTGAGTCGGTTAAGCAAGTTGTTATTAAGGCTGACACGGCATCCCCTTTTGCAGCGGGGAGACCAGAAAAGGAGAAGAGAGGAGAGAGAGAGAGAGAGGTAGGAAGGGGGGAGAGTAGTAGAGAAGGAAGGAAGAATTGAGCAGGAAAGGAGAGGAGGAGGAAGAAAAAGGCGTACGGAGTCGACGCAGGACGAGAAGATAAAAAAGAGGCAGAATGAAGTTTATTACATATCCTAGGATATAAATTCTCCTGGGGGCACCCTCTGCGTACCAGGAATTAAATTGTAAAGTACAAATTAGCATAATAAGGTACGCGCGAAGCGAGCTTGGATATAGCAAGGTAACTGAAGAATGCAACAAATATGAAAAGTCGTGAACGGAAACAAAAACGACTATCCGCGCGTTGTGCACTGTGTGTCATAGCTAAAGAGTGCGTTAATCCACGAGTGGTATAGAAGAATGCAGAAGTACCTAAAGTATGAGTTACAATAAAATTACTAGATATAGTAAAAATAAAAATAAAAAAGAGAAAATAAGAAAAGAGAAGTCACATATCGGTATCATTTTTCTCTCACCAATATTTTTTTTTCAAGCGCAGGCTGAAATTTATGATAATTTGATGATAATTAGATGTAGAGAACAATATAGTTACATACATTGCATTTGTGGCATTTAATTTTTAAGAAGTTGTCAACATCAATAATAATTGCTGCGAACTGCGGAATAATCGGCACAAGTGATTTACACCAGAGGTAAAATTTATGGACGTTTAGAAATCGCAGAAAAGAGATGAACTGCGAGCGTCTGCGAGAAGTCTGCGACGGAAAAGTGCGAGCAAGTTCGGCGAGTTAAGACGAAAGAGGCAGATATGACGGTGAGACTAGGCGAGGCAAGGCGAGGCGAGGCGAGGCGAGGCGAGGCGAGGCGAGCAAAGCCGTTAATGTTTTGTGTATTCAAATAAAGAGCGGCGGCGATGCGCTCATATTCGCACGCAAGCCGAGCTCTCGGGCTCGCCCACCGACTAATGGGTTTATAATGCCTTCATTTCGCATTAAAACGCCACCGCTCTCCGACAGTCGCCTCGGAGACCGCCGTTCTCGTGGTGTCCTGCAGGACCGTTTGCGCCCGATGGAGCCATCCGCCGCCTCCTGCCCAAGATAATGCGTCGGCCACGACGTCCGCCGTAGAAAGAAGCTGAATGCGACTTAATAAGTCGCACTCCGAAAGTCGCGACGGTTCACACATCCCGATAATATCACAATACTTAGACAGAAAAAATGATTTGCTAATACATAGACAAAAATATTAACTGCAGAAGCAAATTTTCTTGTTTTCATAGTAAAAGTTATTTAGTTTGCTTCTGCAGTTAATATTTTTAGTTGTCCATACATTAGCAAATCTTTTTTTCCGTGTACGAAAATTATCCACATACAAAAAATACATGCTGCATTTACATAAACGCTAATTGCTTCAAATATTTCATAAGTTTATATAATTCTTAAATCTATCATAAGTTCATTATAAGCATCAAATTTATTTAAAATTGTAAGACGTAATAATAAATATAATATTCTGGCCAAAACTGCGCGAGGTAACAATAAATGAGTCAGATATCTATAAACAACAGCACTTCGGAGTAGCAATAAATAATTAATACTTTGAAGCGTTTATGAATAAAGTTGAAAAAAATTATAATGGAAAAACAAAACATGTTTTTAACAACAGTAACGTTTGAAAAGGATAAATAAAAAGTCTGAATAAATTTTATCCATGTTTAGCGTTCTAGAAAGTTAATATGAGGAAAAAAAGATAATATTTAAAATTATTTAATTTTGTACTCTCTTTATTTATTTACTCATTTTGTAAATTTCGATAGAATTGGATATTTAAAAGAGATAGGAAAGAAAGAATTATAAAATTAGTAACAGTCAGAGTAGAATAGAGAGGATAGAATAGAATAGGATAGTAATAAAGTAACAAATATAATTATGTAAATATTAATAAGCATTTAGATTTAAATTTGATACAATAACAATAATAAAAGGAAATGAAAAACAAAGTTAGCAGATTCAAAGTGAAATTTGTCTCCAAAAGAAGCATTAATAGAGAAACAAACATAAGCACTAGTAAGATATAGACCGAGATTTGTAGTTGTACATTATTTACGCTCTTAATGGTGTATATAATTAATCAGAGATTTATATTCATAAACTACTGTTCGACAATTTAAATCAATACTTGTTGCATGAGTATCACAAATTAACAAATTAAATATTCATAGAGTTATATATGATTAGAAGATTATATGATAATATGATATATGATAATTAGATTATATGATAAGAATAATTCTAAAATATGGGTCATTCTTTAAGTCTTCACATATAAACAGAATTGTAGTAAGTAACCATTTCTAGCATCAAAAGACAATAGTCTGTACAGTATTGCATCTCATCAACATAAGAATATTTGGATGAAATATGTTATTACTATTATTTTAGACAAGAAAAGTGACTCACCAATTTATGGTGAGGGGAAAATGCGTTATTTCGGGTCATTCGGCTCGACACGTTACTATTCAGCTTACGTGTATTTATTTTGTTCGTGTACATTTTACAACACATTGACAACTTACAATAAATTTACAATAAAGCTAATCCTTTCAAAGGCTACTTTGGTTCATTACAAACGTCACAGTTTCAGCACAAGCTGGTATAAAGCTGAATATATCCGAAGAAGTCGCGGTGGAAATCCTCGAAGTATTGTAACTTTCCCTTTACTAATTAAACCTTCCTCTGATACCATGTTTTGTCTATATATTCGTATATCAATATATTGCAATGTATTGCATCGAGATTCTCCATTGGTACTTCAAGTTTCACAAAATCTTCAGAGTTAGGTCGGAAGCATACACACGAAAAAAAAGATTTGCTAATATATGGACAGCTAAAATTATTATACTAATATATATATTAGCAAATAGCTTTTAGCTATCACAACTAAATAACTTTGCTATGAAAGCAAGAAAATTTGCTCCTGCAGTTAATATTTTTAGTTATCCATATATTAGCAAATCTTTTTTTCCGTGCAGAAAACGTAAGCAATAAAACATAAGTAATAAGAAAATCGATTAAGCACAACTGATTATTCTCTTTACAGTCTAAGAATAATTGATTGTGATATTTGCACTTTTTTATGTGCCACGATCTTTAACGCAGAACCAACATTTGGCTCGGGAAGTCTAATAGAAATTACGATGCCTTTGAATGTCTTTCATTTTATCTTGCTAGCATGCGAGGTGAAATAAAGTTTTTCGCAAATTATATTCTCATTCACTGTCACGTGCGTATGCTCGCGCATACTTCGCTCTAATGATTGCGGGGAAGATTCTGGAAGACATCGCGTCGTTCAGACGTTCTTTTTCCGAAGTCGTGCTTGCAATCGTGTGCTACGCGACGACGGGAGGGGCCCTAATCAAGCTGCAGCGTACGGCGCACATCTCCGATGTTTATGCCGTCGCGCCGCTTTTTCCCATTTTTTGTCGTATAACGCTCTCACCGTGTTATTCTGCGGCGCCGCTAATACCGGATCCCGTCACCCTTTCATGCCGAACGCGCGCGTGATTTACGAGCGAAGGATGGATCGACCGCTGCTGCGGCCAGCCGCGCGTCTATTCATGCCTAATGCGCGTCTGATATGGCCATAACGACAGAAATGTATTCATCTTGTCCGTTTTACGACGCGATCATTGCCCGACAAATTAATAAAGAGAATGTTCGAGCGAACGATCAATTTTATGCAAACTTGAAAGCTCGCCGCACGTTTCAGTCGGTCATTTTGGCCGACGGCTTAATGATAGTCACAACACTTTTGAATGTATAACGGATGCAAGATAAGTATTAAAATATGTGTATGAACTTATTCGATTAATCTTATTTATAATTAAATATAGTGTCAATTACCATTATTTTATATTAAAAAAAATATAATCTCTTCCTTAGCTAAATCCTTTTATATATAAGCTTAATAATTTATCCGAATTTGCTCTTTCTATATCAGGCCACATATATATGACGTTAGATTCTTTTAAAACCAAAAGGAAAATATTCTAACATTCAAAAAAAAGAAACATTAAACTATAATTAAACTATAATTCCATATTCTAAGCGAAAAGCGACTTTTACCGAAAGGATATTTCTAATGAAGAGGAATAATATTGTACTTAGAATCTTTTTCTTTTGGTTTTAAAAGAATCTAACGTCATATATAAGTGGCCTGATATAGAAAGAGCAAATTCGGATAAATTTTTATTATTATATAGAGAAAACAATTTTGTTAGTGTAATTGCATCTTCCATTGCCTGGATAAGAATAGAGATCAGCTGAAAAACTCGGGTACAAATAGAAAGATTCCTATAGGAGGTTTCCACTTAGACAATCGCTTTCAGTTGTATCAATCGAATTTTGATACAGCTGAATATTCAATAGTTGTTTACAGTTGTGATAACAGAGATATTATTTTGCGTCAGAATTTTTATTTCATCTCTACTCATTGCTTAGATACTGCTCTACTCATTAAACTAAATTTTTTTTGTGTATGTTTGAGAAACTTCTTTTTACTAGATTAAGTCTATAGAGCAATCTGTCGATTAGCCTTTGTCTGATTTTAAAGTAAATGCCTCAAATGTCTTTGTGCGTCCATTATTTTGATTACTCCTTTGTTTCTGGAGTAAATTAATAGACGCAGGTTTCATTGACGATCGCAAATTGTTGCTAAAAGTTGCTTCAAATTGTGACGAAATCATGCTAAAAGATGCGAAAAGCAATGAAGTGTTCAGTCTTTGCTGGTGTGACCAAACGCAGGATTTATCGCTCGCAAAATTTATTTTAGCGCACTGTCAAGCAAAAACTAATCGACAGATAGCTTTATATTGTCATACCTTAATAAAGGAAGATTCTGAAATACGGTAATAAAGATTTGGCTAAATTTGTTCTACTTCTATATTAGGCCATATATTTTTCGAGCGACTCTCGAAAAAATCCGGATTTTGCTGAAGATTGTATTTGTTTGGATATATAAAATTTAAAAGAGAGTATGAGAGAAAATCGAGAACCATATCGAAGAATCAATGGAAATATATAAGAAGCATTGGAAATACTGAATAGAATACGAAGAGAAAAGAGTTCGATTGAATTAATTTGACAATGAACGAGACGTATTTTGTTTAAAAGCAACTGAATTTCTGGTTCTTAGAACTGAATTTGGTTCATAAAAAGCCTATTTTTTTAACGAACACGCGTTTGGCTTGTTTATTGTCAGGTTAATTTAACGAAACTTTTTTCCCCGTGAACTTTCTCGAAATTGCTTGTCTTGCTCGAACTTTTTTCGGATTTGTTTTAAAAAACTTGCAATTTACGTTTATCGCCGTCGCGTTGCGATGCACTCGCAGCGCGCTAATAAAAACGACGGAAAGGATGTGCATTCGCGAAAGCGATTTCGTGACGACGCGTCGGCGGACGGTCAGTCTGCTTCGTCAGCTCGCTTGCTTTCCCAAGCAGATGGTGACTCCTTCATCCCCTAATCGCACGGTCGGCTAGAGGATCGCGTGATGATGCCTTTAAACGAGGCATCCTGTAGCTGGTTAACCGTACAGAACCGCCAACATTTGCCTAAGCGTGTACACGCCAGGCCTGGACAGAGAGAGAATCGTTCTAATCAGAATAATGGTCTCTTACTACTATTACGGTTAGGACTTACCCCATGCCAAAGATGAGGAAGGAAGAGCAGACCTCATGCACGTTCCACGTGTTTGTAGAATAAACTGCTGTGCGACGAAAATGTTCTAATTGCCTTGTTAGTTTTAATACGCGGCTCATGTGATGGCGACAATTATTGCAGGGCAACTGTTGAATATATTTATTGTTGCGTTTTTCGCAACGATAAAATTAGAGTGTTATTGATATATTGTTATAATTGTGTGTGTGTGTGTGTGTGCGCGCGTGTATAATTAAATTTGTTGTAACTCAGCGAAATGAATATTTTGAGGATAAAAGGAAAAGAAATTCGACGAGAGAAAATATCCGGTACAGTACATTCGGTACAAGAGTTTATTAGGGTTTATTTACAAGGGAGCAGCTTGCACAGCAATAGGTGTATGCGTCTTCACAACACAAGCATTAACAATATAACGCTCTACACTAAAGCTAGTCGCCGCGGCGATAATAATCCTTTAGGCGCTCGCGAAGAACGCGCTCGTATTACTCACGCTTTTCTCTGATTCTTCAGAATCCGTAAATGGACGTTCGTCAGTCGCTTTTCTCTCGAGAATTCCCGAGGACCGTCGAGGATCCTCATCTCAGGAGATTGATTTCTTATTTTCTAGGATACTCCGATTTTTGGAACTCACCAATCTTTGGATCGTTCAATTATTAATTATCTCGAGATCTTCGGATCTTTTGCGGTCTCAACTTTTCTTCTTCTTTTTCTTCCATTTCCGTGGTTCGGAAGTGATTAAGAATTTCGGAGGAAGTTGAAGTTTACGAGTCTTTGCGGTAGACTTGCGGTAGGAACGTCCAAGTCCCGGATAGTGCGCTTTTCATTTTTGAACGCGTTCATTTCACGTTGTCCTCACTTCAGCAAATACGGAATCGAAACATAAATAATGATAACAATAGGCTCGTGATACGAAATATACAACTTATGTTACAAGAGATAGTGGCGTAGTTACCTTTTACGCGCGTCGCGACTGGGTATATGTATATCTATATACAAGTAGTTGTCGTACAACTTAGTTGCCCTTAAGGATGCATATACGTGTATTATGTCCGGCAATTATGCCGCCTCGAGAGAACCAGAATGGTTACATATTTACAACGTTCGTATTCTTCTTCGCGCGCGCGCTCGCTTACTTTATATAAGAAAAAGCGATGTGGTCGAAACGATGTCCGCGTTCAACAGAAGTGAGTGCTTAGTAAATACTTCATAGTTATTGTTTGTGGTTGGAGTATACTTTTAGATCATTGATATATCCTAAAGATTGTATCAATCAGGAGCAATAATCACTAAACGCTCATTTCTGCTGAACGCATGCAATGGTGTTCGCGGATGCTCAGTCTCGCGGATGCCTTACTATTCACCAGATTGATAATCATTGAACATTTTCGACTAGCCTCATTTGTTTCTAGCTACGTGTTTTTTCACAACTGTTGATTAATTCAATAAGCAGGAGCTTGCTCAAAGAAAATGTGACATTTCGACAGTTTGACGTATGCGTCAGTAAAAAGTGTTATTCGCTTATATGTAATGCGTAATTAGAAGTTATCAATTAATTATTTGCATTCATTTTATATATGTTAACCTCGTACTTATCTTTCTTAACATACCTGCTCTTCTTTTGCTGACTGCGTGTTATATATGAGCGGATAATCTTCTTTACATGCAAAACATTAAACTATCAAACGTTACTTTTTTTTCTTTGAACATGTTCCCGCTGCTTTTGATTCATCAAGAATCATGAGAAGTGCATAGCTGAAAATCAATACGGCTGAAAAAAGGCTATCGATTCAATGTATAATAAAGCATCTGAGGGACTGAGTATGTGTGTTCTTTCCGTATAAAAATACACATCTGCGAAGAAATTATTTTGATAATATAAAACAAAAGATCATTGAGTGACACAAGATTTCTTAACGAATGTAATTTTAAATTGAAATTATATTTAACATTAAATACATCTTTGTATATCGCTAATAACTATTTGCGAAATATCCATTTTTTGCCAAGTCTTTAGGTATATGTATAGAAAAAAGCAAATAGAAAAATTGTAACGCGATGCGAGCAGTTCACTCAATTAATAAAACGACTAGTCGAATAATTTATCTTGGATTGAACGTAAACGTGCCTCTCCACAGTTTCCAAGGATCTCCGCGAAATAAATTTGTATGCGTGTGTGCGCGCGCACGCGTGTGTGTGTGTGTGTGTGTATATGTGTGTGTGACGCCGCAGGATATGTATTTCGCGTAAAAATTCCCAAACAAAAAGGGAACTTATATAATGCAATATCTCACAATAACTTTTCTCGGCGTTTTCTGCGAGTGTAACGGATCCTTCTTTCTCTTTTTTTTTTTGCTTTTTTCGTGCAACAACATTTTTTCCTAACGAATTCGCAACAATGCATTCGTAGGTGCATCCCGACTACCATAATGGCGGCGCGGTCCTATCACTTCCGATCGTCGATCGAGGTGTAGATATATATACCACAGAGAGGTCCGGGGCCTTTCTCGGTCCCAGAGAGTCCGGCCGCGAGACAATAGAATTGTCGACTCACGTGAGAGGGCTCGAGTCCTCTGTACTTGCCACCATATTCGCCAAAGGTCAAGAGTTCAGTCGCGAGAGGCGATCAACATTCAGAGACTCGCGGAGATAGTCTTACGTTTCTTTTCTCTCCCGTTCGTTTGCGCTTCTCTTCTTGCTGTAGCGTGAGAAGGACAGAATGCAACGCCGGTGATGCCAGCTCGACCGCACGAACGTCGAGAACCTTTGACACCACAATTATCGTCGCTATTCACGCCGGGTTCCGCGGATTTCGGTCGATATCGCCGAGTTCCGCAAGCGACATCCTCCCGATGCCCTTTCCTCTCCTTTCGAACGTCTTGCGGCGCGTGACGCGCCACGCGAGAGGGTTCGCCAGGTGAATTCTCTCGCACATTCGCCTACATTCGCGTTCAAAGCATGCGAAAAGAATCGATCTCCGTCACGCGAACATTTCATATAACGTTTTATATCACATTATATATAAATGGAAATATTTTCTTGCACAGTCATCCTCTATTTTAACGAAATGGAGACTGATTCTTTCGGAATTTCAAGCCACCATTCGACAAACATTGCACGTTTAATTAAAAATGATAAAAGAATAAAATAAGAAGAGGAAAAGAGAAAGTCTTACGATTTCCAAGGGCATATTTCAGAAACCGCAGTTATAAGGAAAAAAGAAATGTTTTAAACTGTACAAATGACACGATAAACAACATCGATCTTCGTTGCGCTTAAACTCTTCTTGTCTTCATGAAAAAGGAGTGTCGCACGATGGTGAACGCGATTCTCTCGCGTAACACCTTTGAGGAGATATTGAATACTGATATAAATTGATTCTTGGATGTTGTATTGTTTTTCTATTTGGTTGTATAGAATTGTTTATATAGAGTCAGAAAGTACAAGTGTCATTGAATAAAAAAATATCTCAAAAATTTTGTGAATAAAAACAATTTGTTTTAATGTTTCTTATATAACAGGAGGTACCGCGTCATTCATTGACATTTATATTTCACAGAAAAAAAGTTGGACTAAATTAATCTGAAATATTGATAAGACTATTTGATGAATTTTGAAGGATCCATAATTTTAGTAAATTTAACTAGTCAAATTTGGTTTATTTATAATCAGACAAATTTAGTTACATGTGCAATAGTAGTAAAATTATATTAAATATTAAATCTAATAATAAATATTAAATCTAATAAAAAATATTATATCTAATAATAAATATTCATATTTATTATTAGAAGTTTTATTAATTTTTTAATTAAAAGTTGTTTCTTCACTAAAAGTGTTAGTATGACTACTTTCCTTGAAATTAACCATTTAATTGATTCGTTGTTACAATGTATTTGAAAAACGCATATTTATCCTGGTAGGATTCGAGACCGAGACTTCTGGATTGTGAGTTGTCTGTATTACACGCTATACCACTTTTCCAATAGATAGATTTGTTGTATATTGTCTACATATATTGCGATCAACGTGGAATAACAGGATATTTGATTGTGATAATTAAAAATTTAATTTTGTACCAACAATCGTTTAACCAAATATGTCATATCAATCCAACTATGTTTTTTTTCTCATATGATCATAATAACCAGACATTTGGATTACATATATACGCAGCAACCAAACTCTGAGCAGTGTTTCATCTAAATGTTCTGATTGCACACTAGAATATCTCGTTATAATAAACAGAATTTCTCTTTCCATCAAGACTGGTTTAACCAAACATCATGTTAATTTAATGAAACCCGTTTTTTTCGTGTTTTATTCTGTATAAGCATTTGCAATTCTATACAAACAAATAGAAAAACAGTCCAAAATACGAAATTGCATTATGTCGGTGTTCAGTATCCTTTTAATGATCCGTGCATTTCGCAAGTGTGTCGACGTAGCTTATCGCTACGTTCTTCGGTGGCGGAAAATCTCAACTTTCGTTGGTCTTTTCTCTGTGAAAAGGTTTTGCAATCGTCCGACACCATATTCGTGACACACTACCGGAAGCACTTTCTTTTCAACGAGATCGATGAATTGCCGTCGTGTGCGGTACGACCTCGAATTTTAAAAAATGTCGAAGCCCACCTGGAGTCCATCTCGCCCATTTTCTACGAGAAGAACACAACGCAGTTTCCTAACTGAGCCGGCGACTACGAGGGTGACAGGTCCTGCGCCTCCCTGCTGAGACTGTCCGTGGGCGACGGAGTGGCTCTTCTGGACGGTGACGGCGACGGTGCGGCCGGCGTCGAGGACTTCGGGGCGGTCGCCGTGTGATAGGGTGAGAATCGGTGATGCGCCAGGGCGAGGGGTGACGGGTAGAGTGGTCGAGGCGCCGCCGGTCCCGTCGGATTCTGCTGGGAACTGGAGGCGGCTAACTGCTGCTGATGGTGCGCCGCGGCGAAGAGAGTCGGTCCAATGGACGAAGCCCACCAGAGGTGGCCAAGTTGTTGCTGCTGTTGCTGCTGGTGTTGTTGTTGCTGCTGTTGGTGGCTGGTACTAGCTGTTGAGGCACCCGGGTAAACCAAAGCAGGGCTGACCAGTTGAGCGTAAGGGCTGACGGCGACAGCCGCCGCCGCTCTCAGCAACATTTGAGAACGCGCCGCCCAGAGGGCCTTCTCCTCGAGGCTGAGATTGCTCACCGCGCCAGCCTGGAGCTGTTCCATCTCAAAGGGCAGTCGAGGAGGAAACCTCAGCGTCTGCTGCTCCGCCAACATTGACTCCATCGTCTCCCTGAAAGGGAAGCTGCTCCATTATGTATCTCGTCTGTCGTTCGTACTCTTCAAGGCGACATCGTGGCGGGATCTCTTCCCTTTTCTCCTTCTCTTTTCACGCACGCGTTCGACATATTTGTGCTGTTGTTATCAACATGTGTTTGGATTGCGCTCGTGAGAATTGCTCAAATTGACGCTCTTTTGAATCTTCTTTAAATGCCAGATTTTATAGATAAACAATTTTTTCGGTTATGCAAATAATTTAGTAATTTAACGTTACGATGAAGGTATGTTACAAAAAAGATTGACAATGAAAATAAGCAAATGAATCAAAAGAATCAATAAAAGTCTAAGCAAGATATCGCAAGATTGTGAAATACATATATTACATCCATAAATAAACTGATAAAGAAATAAGGCACTGAATGCCTTGAAAAATCAATCAATTGTTATTCCGATCCTCTTCAGTAAAAGTGAAAAAAAGAAATAGTGCACAAATAAGGGAGATGGTGGTGATATAAAACAAGACTGATTTCTTAAATAATTGCTGTGATCTGTCTGTAACTAGAATAAATATAACCATTACAGTCCTTATTGACCACTAAAGGAATCAATACCACGTTTATAGTATTAAAATAAGTTGATTTGTTTTTTGTTCTAGTAAACAGTTTTATTAAAACTTTTCATAAGCTAAGATACACAAAATTTTATTCCAGTCTTAATTGATAAATTTAACATATTAGCTATAATGTGTCGATTACTAATAAGATTAAACTTCAAAACTGCAGAGATAGTAATTTGCAAATATTTTTTTTACTTTGTGATTCATTAGATTGTTTGGGAAATAATAATAGGGGATAGTAATATATGGAACAAATTCCATATTGCCACGTTTTATATTTCTATGTTTTATGCAGTGAATGTGAAAGTAATATTTTCATTTGCAACTTCTGTTCATAAGTTTAAAGAATATGTATATAATTTGAATTATTGAGCTTAATTTTTTTGATTTTCCTAAAAAATTATTTTATTTATATTTTTACAATGTTTTACATTCAAAGTAATTTAATAAAAAAATGTTTTAACATTAACAGCTTTATAATAACAAAAAATAAGTTTTTCTTTATTTTCATGCCTTTCTAATATTACTATTCATATTTCTCAAGATCCCTTCTTGCACTACATAAACAAATTTATTTTTTTCTTAATAATTATATAAATACATTATAAGAAATATATCTGCTAATATTTCTGATCGTATTTAATACGTATTTGAATTATTACATTTAATATTGCATTTATTGTTGAATATTTCGTCTAAAACAAACAAGTGGTTTATATTCCTATTTTCTCCGCTATTATATAGATACGGATCATTAAAAAGAAGACTACAAATGTGGAATACCGGAAAGACAATGCATACCTCAAGACTGGCACGCGAGTGACTCATTGGTTTCTCTTCTTTCCATTTCCATTGAAGAGAGTCGGAATAATGATTGAAATATTTCATTAATTTTTCGGTGCGGTCAACGCTACATTTTTTTGTTCTTTTATGGATATAATGTGTCTCGCAATCAATATTTTGCGTAGTTTTTATTGGCTTTTATGATCTATGCTTGATAGTACATCTAATAATTTATTCAGAAAGGAGATCGACGTACCCTCGCGCATCGTTCCAACAATGAACGCTGACGGGGTTAAATTCACTGGTGTGTAATCTAAGATGTCATGCAACTCACCTCTCGAAGTCGGTGAGACGGGAGGAATCTCGAAAGCCCTTCGCGAACGGATTACTGTCGATCTTGAGCTTCGTGATCTGTAACAGGCAGGAAAAGCGTCGGTTGGTTAGTTCGGGTGGGAGAAGATCGTACGCGCAATCGGATTCGCAGAGGATCCGGTCACCCTCGGACTTGTATTAACATCGCCGATCTCTTGCAAATTCCCCAATCTTATTACCGGGGCACGCAAGCGCAGGATCGCCGTTGCTCCAAGGGAAAATTACGTCACCGGGCCAGCAACGGCGCGTGGCGGAAAACGGCCGGCTGTTTCGAAACAGTTCGTTCCATCGATCGGGAGTCAACGGCTCGTAAAATTAGAAGAAGGCGGAGAAGCGTCGTACCTACCACCGTCACCAGAGAGCGAAGGGCGAGGGAGGGTGGAGGGAACTAACGGGAGAGACCATGGAATCAGGGGGATTGGAGAAGAGAGATAGGGACGCGTCGCTGATGCACGGGAATCCTCACGAAGCGTTACGCCGAGCGAAATCGCGCCGGGGATGCATCGGCTAGCTCCGAGATTTTTCTGGCAGTTGGAAAATGGGAGGAGACGGGAGAGAAAAAGAGTAAGAGAGGCAGCGTAACAGCTGATTCATCGCCGAGTCCGATATTGTTCCTGACCGAGGTGAGATAAGCGGCCGCAATATCGTCGCGATATACGAACGCCGCGCGATAGTTAACTCCTCGATAAGGTGCGCTCTGTCGCACAGTAGAAATTGAACGGATTTTTTTGCTTTTTCCCTCTTATTTTCCCACTATATGTCGTGGACAAAGTGAAGTGTTCATTTCATGAAAGCGGCGTGAGAGAAATTACGAGACCCGATAAATCGACGGAATTAGGTAAGTCTACTTTAACGAGGTTCTAAAGAAAAACCAAGATTGGATAAGTGAATATTCTTTTCTAACCAAAATGTTAACCCGCCGCGTACAATATTACGTCTATAAGTCTCGAAAGAATATTGGATTATTACTCATTTTTCTCAAGAGAAAACTTAAAAATAACGCAAGCCTGTTTGTTTGATTTTATTGTCCTATCATCTTGTAACTGAGATTTTTCTATATCTCTCGAAAAAGGAATATATCCAAATTAATTAGATATTGATTTTTAATAAAATTATAAGTTTAAAATTTTAAAGTTTAAAGTTTTGCAAGTTTAATAGACCTAGATTGTACTGTATATTCCAAAAAATATGATTGCACGCGGGTGAATATTAATATATTAAGATTTTAAGCTTAAAGTTAATGGCTTATAAAAATAATTCAGTTAAGTTAAAAGTTACATAAACAAAGACTAATTTTATTAAAAGTAAAGTTAGAGTTAAATTAACTTATTAAAATTAACAATTAATTATGCAAAGCAATATACGTTACTTAGAAAATTACCTTTTTAATTGTAAGTTAAATTTATGCGATATAAAAAGATACTCTTTTAATAAAATAGCGATTGCGTGTTTTTTGTATGCTCAGAATTCTATACAAGAAAAGAACATTGGTACTTAGAGATACAAAAAATATTTTGTTTGTATTATTTTTTATTTTTTTTATTTTATATTGTAAGAAGCTCAAAATAATTTTAATTTACTTAGTTTATATAAAAAAGTTAATAAATTAGAGTTAATGTATTTTAGTATAATTAGTTTAAGTTAAAAATTCAATTATTTGAAATTAACTAAGTTAAGTTAAAAGTTATTAACATTTAACTTAATTTTTAACTGCCTAACTAATTATCATGCAACCTTGTAAAACATGCAACAAATTCTCCGACATCATTATTATTACCATTATCTAAATAGTCTAACGAATTATGTGTACACTAATAAAAAAATTTAGTCAATTTGAAAAAAATAATTTGTTTTGAATAAATGATTTTCTAAAATGTTACCAATATTTATTTGAATTAAAAAGAAATATTGTTCAGGATGCAATATTTTTTGCAAACTAATGAATTATTTATTAGATTTGATATATATAAAAGGAATTGTAAAAAATATTTACTTATTTAATTATTTTATATATTATATTTAAATATCGAATGACTAAAATTGAATAACTATTTATCAAATTTGAACTAAAAAATTGTTCATTTTAAAGAATTTTTCTTTATTCTTCTTCCTTGAACAGTTCTTTAAATTCTTTAAAAATTCGTGTAAGAAAAATACTTAGAAACTAAGTTGCTTCCAATGTTACATCACATTTAAAAATTCTCACTGGCACTGGTGAGACTCTAACTTGGACCCGTGAGGCACCTCTGGATTATGAGTTTGTTGCTTCAGGCACTACACCACTTCTTCGATCAATATAAACGTCTTACATTTTGTCTATATGTGTTGTAATGTGTTGTAAAGTAAATTAATCATTAGTTTGAAAAAATATTTGTTTAAAGCTATTTCCTGAATTTAAATATATTAGATTTTTCAGTTGTTAAGAATAAGTTATTCAATTTGAACGGTATCTTAATAACATTTATTCGTTATTTAAAATTATTTCACGTTGAATACAATTTTTCTTCAATTTTATTATATATATTTTTAAAGTGAATCATTGCTTATTACAATGTAATAAATAACCTCTTATTGCAACTAAAACATATTTGAATAAATATATTTATTTAGGTTGAATACATTTTTTTATCAGTGTATTGTGCTTTGCGAAATTTTACAGTAAAGTAATAAATAACTTTGCATTTTCGTTATAACATACTTGACTATTATTATACGATTATCGTCAGCTTAGCGTTTCCTCGGTATTAAAGTACCTGATAAATGGTTTTCTTTCTTTCTTCCTTCCTTCCCTCTTCCGCCCACTAGTCCACTGTCTCCTATCCCTTTGGAGAGTAAACTCATCGAAACATTCTCCGCCACGCTGGGGCACTCTTACTGTGAGAGCAAAGGACGTTTTGTTCGCGGCCGCGCCACTTGAGGAATCGTCGACCGGCGCGGTTGGTTGACGAGAGGAAATCCGAGAAAGTTTGTCTATGTGTTCGACTACACATCGTCATGTTTGTAGTAGTCTGTAAAGTGGCTGGACTGTTCTCTACTTCTCCCTCTCCTCTTCCTCGTATTCTCCCACTTTCTCTTTCTTTGCACATACACAACAAACAAACAAACAAACACATACACCCATATCTCTGTATCTCGTTCTCGCGTACGCCACCCCTACGAAAATCCACCCTAAGTCGACCCTGCACCCTAAATTGGGCGTTTTGCCTTACCTACGAGGCCACCCACGACGTAGCGGATGCACAGGTGGCCTCGCTCTCAAAGTCCCCTGTTGTCAACCTAACGCGCGACGCCCTTGCCCTTGCTCTGACTTGCCTTGCCTTTCCGCTAACGCCCTCGCCTCCGCCACCGCTTGCGTCTACAAAAGCTTCGAGGCGAGAAATTTCGTCGGCCAGATCCCGAGGGATATACCTGGTCGAAGCCCGTAGTTTCCAAACACGAGGAGACGTGTTGGACCAATGAAATTTTCCGCGCGTTTAACCACGAAACGAGTCAGCATTCGCAAGTCACAAGATGCTCACGACCATGAAAAGCAAGCTAACGAGGGTTCTGACACGCTTATGGCTTCTAACGAATGATGGACAAAATCTAGTCAAACTTTTACGATCTTCCGTCTATTGTTGTTTGTTTTATGACGATATGGTTAATTCATTTTCAGCTTGTTTATCTGTGATTATCATTGTTGAAAGACATCACCCGAACATCGACACTAAATAAATTTTAGAAAAGAAGGAAGAAGAAAAGTGATTTGTGAAGTATGGTGTACATTTAAGAGACACTCACTTGAAATTGAAGCCTGATCTACAATATGCTTTTTATTATCTGCATTTTTTATCTTTATCTTCTTTTGACTTAAGCTTTTAGCCAGAAAAGAATAGAAAACAAAAAGCAGGAAGCAAAGAGTACATTGTAGACCAGATTTAAGAAGCTGAACAAGCTCACAGAAACGACTTTTCTCGGGTTGGAAATTCGGTGATTAGACGGCGCGTTAATTAGCGCCGTCCCAAAAGCACGGGTGTTCGTACGAACGAACGTACGCATCGACAGTACTAACGTAAAAATGTCAAACAAGCGCAGTGATATCCCTCGACATGGACCCATCCAATTTCCGCCCGGCGAGCCAACAGGGATAAATCAACCTTGTCTTCCGGGTCGAGTGTCACGGACGAGATGTGTCGCGGTTCGTTCGAACGAGAACACGTTCCCGCTGCTACGGCTCCGGGATACCGACGTCTTTCGGGGAGAGACCAGTGCTACACCCGAGACGAGGCACAACACGCGGGTATTTATTTGGAAAAGGGAGCCGCTTGTCGCAACGCCGGCCTCCCCGTAGGTGGTCCAATTAATCTTTACTGTTCCAAAATTCGGCAACGAATGGCAAATAACGTTGCAATTTAATGACACCCGATTAAGATACTTACAATTAGTATTCATAATTTTTAATTAAAACATCAAAAAATCAAATTCCTCTTAAACGATACTGTAAATTCGACTATGTTGATGCGTATGTTGATGCTAAAAAATGTTCCAGACTTCTAAAAGATGTCTTAAAAATGCACAATTAAGATAGGATAAATAAAAGAGGGAGAGAGAGAGAGAGAGAGAGAGAGAGAGAGAGAGAGAGAGAGAGAGAGAGAGAGAGAGAGAGAGAGAGAG
>NW_022639636.1:310581-335321 GCF_010583005.1 Odontomachus brunneus
GAGAGAGAGAGAGAGAGAGAGAGAGAGAGAGAGAGAGAGAAAGAGAGAGGGAGGTCAATTAAATAATAATTAAGATAGAAGTTCGGTTTGATAAGTTTGGAAAGTGGACTGATTTCGTTGAAAGTCTGAGAAAAAAATATTCGGCGCGTGTGTTTATAATACTGTCAAACATCTCATTATTTTTCTATTCTAAATTATTCGTACTAACATCCAGCGCACGGTTTCTTAGGTCTTCTTTCTCTCTTAATTAGGTTTGTATCTTCATAGACTTTGATATATAGTTCAGTTCTTTATGTCTTAAAGATGGTCTAAAAAATATTCTACTTTATTTAGATGTCTTCAGATGCATTTTTCAAATACGTATTTTAGGTTTTTAACTCTTCAGAGAGCAACATTCCGATTGATGACGTCAGAGGCGAGAAAAGGCACGATAAAAATTCTTGCAAAATACGTTGAAACAAAAAAATAAACCTATAAAATAATATTTGCAATTGATCGGGCATATCTATAAAATATCTGTAAAATAGTGCGAACGTCTTTCTTTTACTCTAACAATCAACAAATTACTGTAAAATAATAATACGTATAACTTACCTTTTTAAGCTATTTCATGACTTTGTCATGTTGATTTTATTGTTATTCATTGATTGCTAGGACAAGAGAAAAGTGTTCGAACTGTTTTACACATTTGTTTAGTCGATTGCAAGTGTCATTTTATGGATACATCTTTTTATTTCTACGTATTATAAAGATTTTTAAAGCGTGTATTTTTTCACTTCTGACATCATAAATCAAAATGATTGTAGCGAGGAGTCGGGAGCCGTAAGATGTCTTTCGGAAGTTTGTGCTGTCTGGAGTAGGTGGAACGAGTTGTCCAACAATGGTTTGAAGATTAGTTCAGGTACACTTTTAACTTCTTATACTTCTTATGGGTACAGTATCTTTTCACACGGAAAAGCAAAAAGTGGCTCGCCTCGTAGCAACATCTGCAATCCATAATCGTAGCGCGTGTACGAGACGGCCATCTCGGCCGTTCCAGTCGCACGTTCAGTCGATTTATCGCGGTGACTTCTTCAATGACTTAGCGACTCACGACCAACCGTGTGCATTCGCGATAAGCCCTCTCGAAGAAGACACGCGTAGCAGCGTCTCCTTCCTTTCTCACGCGTGCCCGAACGCGCCATACACGCATAGCTGTATCGGGCAGACTGGTAGTGGAAGCCGTCGCGCGACTTTCAGTTTATCTGCTCGTCGAAAGCTTGCCACCGTTTTCGCGTCCTCGACGATGCGAGATGGAAAAAAGGGATGGAAGAAAGGAAGAAAGGAAGGAAGAAGGAATACAAACGCAACGAGACGAAGAGTGGCTCTTTCTCTTTCTCTCTCTCTCTTTTTTGGTTGTCGAGTGGGTGGTCCAATTACCCTACGGTTTCGCGCTCACGAGCAGCACGTGCAGGCCCGGGTAATAAGACTCTTTCCTTCAAAGCCGGGACTAAGCCGGTGCTAAGCCCAGGGCCGCCTCGGTTTTAGTTACGATTCCGCTGACATCATTAGCCAAACATCTGGCCCGCCAACACCATCGTCAGCATCGTCGCCCCCTCGACAACATCGCCACCTCCGTCTCCGTTCTACATCATCTCTTCTCCGTCTGCGTTTGCCTCTCGTCATCGGCGGTACGCCGGTTTGCCTGACGATTCGCGTCGTCGTCGTCGTCTTCGTCACTTTATGAGCAGATCATGCCGACAATATCCCGCCGCGCGGCTCTTTGAGGGCTGCGAGATCGCATACACCGGACTTGAGTTTAGCCAAGCTTCTGGTCTTTGATATCGACATTTTACCACTACGCTTCACCAACATGTGCAATCCTTCCTTTTTCTCGTCCTTTCTTCTCTCTTTCTCGGGCTCTCCAATGTGTAGTAAGTCCATCGCTGCACAGTAAAATGGTGTTACACTTTGCGAATTTGATTAAACTTCGTCTTTTCCCCTCGCGATCGTGCATTGAGAAAAAATGTTTGGTATTCGTAAACATAATCACACAGTAAAAGAATTACTGTTAAGAGAATTATTTTTTGTTAGATTAGATTGGATAATGTTAATAACAATAACCTTATTACGTACGTTCTTAATTACTGTATGTATCATATAATATTCATATATTATATATAGTATATCAAATAATTACTATATGTGCTATACATAATATATAATCAAAATATTTTATGAAAAATATGATTTAAATAGTGTTTTATTCATACACATCTTACAAGAGGAGGACCAAAAATAGAAACATGCTTTTGTAATGCATTTGTAATGCGTTTGTTCCAAATGGTAGTTATTTATGTCCATATTAAGAATTGCAAATTCTAGTTTCAGACACCCTTTTTTACTAATAAAAAAACTACCTTTTTTACTAATAAAAAAAAAAACTAAAAAAATTTAATGTCATCAGATTGATAAACCTCTTGGCAGCGTGATAGATAGAAAAGTTATGTTTCGTAAATTTCCTAATTTTTGTGTCCAAAATGTGATGATTTTCACGTAATAAATCCATTGCATAATAAACAGCATCCGTGATGAACTATTTGTTCAATACCGTACTTAATGGTATTTCTGATGTTTCAGTATCAATTGCAGTCAAAGCATTTGGTAGACCATCCATTCTGTCGAAACCGTCACGATGTAGCTACAAAAATTTGATGACAACGTTTATCATGTTTAACTAAGGACTTTTAACAACTATTACAAACACGTGTTTATATAGTACTCGCGCAGTAAAATATATTTGCACAAATCGCTGGGATCTATATACTCCTAAATATCGAAATATATGTTGAATTTTATAAAAACTATTGATCTTGGAACACATTTCGCTACGCAACTTTTTTACTCCTTTCCTTGAAATCTATCACGCTGTCAAGTGGTTTATCGATGGTTTATTGATCTGGTAACATTAAAATTGTTATGGTTTTTAATCGGTAAAAAAAGTAAGGAATGTCTGAAACTAGAGTTTGGAATTCTCCATATGAACATAAATGACTACCATTTAGAACAAACTGCATTCCAAAAACGCGTTTCTATTTCTCATTCCTTTGTTAAAGACTAAATATTATCTTTGAGTTTCATATCAAAATTTTTTCATTTCCGTAATTTCTTCTAAATTACCATTTTACCAGCTTTTCGAAATTATTGGATAATTTACCGTAATTTATTAAGTAAGCTACTGTTAGATTTTAGACATTTTTATTTTTAAATAAGAGATAAAAACTTCACAAACTAACTCCAAAAATTATAAACAACCTTTTTGTTTACGACTCTCTGTACATAATTTAACACTAAATTATTTTATTGAAACTCTGACATGGCGAGATTTATTTTAAGCTGACCACAACTGCAAAATAAAGTGTATAATAATAACACGTTATTACGTCTTTACTTTTCACATACTACGCTGGCGATTTAAATGAACACACTTATATGTGCTCTAATCTCATATATCGTCTCTTAAAGTTGAAGAGTTGATATTTGAGATTACATTAAAAAACGACATTTGAAGTTAGAACACACATACATATTTATCTTTATTCTAAAATGATTCAATCATAAAGAGCGCTAAATAATCCTTTATTACATTATTCATAAACTCTCTTTTTTATTTTCTATCTTTCATTTTTGTTTTAAAGAAACATGTTAAAACGTCTGAGATGTGTACTAAGAGTTACAAATGATACGAATTTGTACATAACCTACGACTAGGTACAAATTGCCGTCTCGTGAAAAGATCGATCGCAACGTCCTGTTACCGGACGAGATTCCGAAATCGAGAGAGCGGGCGCGTTTAATTAAACGCTCCTCCTGCTATTCCGCGTCGGCGGTCGAAATTTGGAAGGATGGTGTTGAAGCCCCGACGCCACTGGCGAGCTTTCCAACAACGCGGTCGCCCCGTCGAAGTTATACGATTTCGCTGACACGGCTCGGCCAAACGCTTGGACCACTTCCCAGACCGATTTACGATGTCGACCGTGTACCGCGCACAGCGAGTGGTATACCGCGTGATAAATTCGCCCCGTATGCTCGCCGTTCTGCTCGGCTCGGTAGCCTGAGTACGAGCCCGAGCGCATCGCTGCGTGCGAATAAATCTTCGCGAGAGATGCGCGTCCCGTGAGATGATGCTTTGCCACGCACGAGAACGTACGTGCGGTGCGACGTGTCGCGCGAAGTGCGAAATGCAAAAGAGACGTTGATAACTTCTCGCGTTCGGAAGTTTTTAGAAATATTGCAAATAATTATGAATCGTGCGTTTGATTAACACGTTTGAGCCTAATGTGTGCAATAGAAATTTTGTTAGGCGAGAATATCGCATGAAAGGAAGAATATTCCATTGCTTCAAATTTTCGCAATAGCGGAAGTGATATCGAAATAATTAAAAAATGCTGAACACTCAATAATATTTACAAATTTTAAATTTAAGTTGAGTTCAAAGAGGAAGAGAGAATTTAATTCTTTAAGGTTTAATCAAATCGAAGTATAGGAAAGCCAATAAGAGCTATTGCAGATATTGCAAGTTCAGAAAAACTCTCAACATATGTGACTGATACAATGTACTATAATGAAGTGTGTGTTATAACAATACTTTAATATGTGTATTAGTTATAACAATATTTTAATATGTCTATACTTTTAACACACTATACTGGCAAATTAACACACGTGTGTTCTAATCTCATATATTATTTCTTAAAAGATTTATTCACTAAATATATATTTGTATATATTTTCAGAGCGCCTAAGGAATATATTTTCAGTAGCACATTAAAGGAGCTACTCATAGACTCACTATTTATCGAACAAAATTACATTTCTATATATTTATTTCGCTATCTAAATAAAAAGTGCTCATTTGGAACTAATTTCATGATATTATTTTTGCCATGTTTTACTCAGTACAATGTTACTCGAAATATAATAAATAAATAGCTGTTTTCTAACTTATACAATCGACCATTACATAAAAAAGGCATAGTAAATTTATTATTATTTCATTCCTTTTATGCCGCGTTTTCTAATATGTAACATTTATTACAGAAAGTTTTTATTTGTATATTATCATTTTTTATGAAGTTTTATGCTGGAATAATGCTCATCTATATTTCTTGTGCCACAAGATTAGTTATATATGCAAAATTGCGATATTTAATATTAAATTCTCATGAACAGATAAATTGTATGAAACTTTAACTACGAATGTGTTTTCTACAATACATATTACGTCAAATTTTTGTATAATTTAGAATTATTTAGTTTATATGAATTTAGTTTATGTGAAAGCCTCTAATATAAACTCAAATATTGTCTCTTCAACATTAAGAGAAGATATTTGAGATTAGAATATTTTTCCAACAAACACATATTTGTGTTGATCTAATTCCTTCAGTGGTGATTTAAAATGACTGCGTGATCTTTCTAGGATAGTTTTTTGTTAGATAAGAATAATTGAGTACTTTTCTGTTTCTTGCTATTTTGAAGAACTTCTAAAGATGAAATATATCTAATTTTTATTTGTATTTGCTATAAATCAAAAGAATATATTCTCTCTAAATAAATCAAAAGGAATTTAATATTTTACCATGAAATTTTTCTGAGCAAATATCATATTATTTGAGGGATTAAATTGCTAATATAGTATGTTAAGATGTATTAATATAATAAACGTGTTAATATACTTTATTGTATTGTTATAACATACTTTATATTTTACAGCGTATTGGAACATTATTTTCTTCACGAAATAAAGTTTAAAAAATTCGCAAAAATGAAGATTTTTTCTAGAAATGCTAAATTATGTATGAAAACTTGACAATATTAATTTGAGAAAGCAATATAACATTTTGTATGAGTTTCCTTTTCACTGAACAAATTTCGATCCCAGTAGATTGCAAAGCAAAAGTTACGAACTCGTCTCGTTACTCACGACAACGCGTTGAATGTTTGTTCCGTCATCACGCACGTCCCTTTGAGAAATCCTTTTTGCGGCGTGTCCGTGCGAGAAGATCGCGACTCGTCTTTAAGCGTTGCCAACGCACGTACATCGCATACCGCGCTCGCAAAGTAATTTTCGAGAATCCTCTTCTCCTTGCCGATTCGTACAGAAAGGTGCCGTCGTCATTACTGGGAGCTAATCGGCGAGCAACAACCTGGTCTACAGGGTGTCTTGTCGCAACTAGCATCATTTTATACACTGGATCTTTTGATGCATTTTGATTTCCTCTCGATAAATGTTGAGAAATTCCCGATATAGAGCGATAAAGAGTCTTGTGATAAAGGTTTTTAGTTCGACAAACACGCTGTACAACAATTAACTGTCTGCCAGGTACTAATTCGCTGTAAGCTCTTTACGTGAGGCAAAAAATCACGATATAATTTACTCAATTTTATAAATTTTTTAAATATCCTTAATTTCTTTTGGCAATGCTCAAGAGGGTGTTACACTTAAAACTTTAGCGACAAAATATTGACTTCTTTTTGCGAAGTTTTCGTCGTATACTGAGAAAAATCCTTTGATTATCAGAATAAAAGCATATTTGTTGTTTGACGATCGTTAGTGAGACGGATCGAACGGTTATCGTTGCAAATAATTTTTTCATTATCTGTCATTTTAGCATACTTTGCTTGAGATACAAATCACATTTTTTCTCGTTTATTTAGGTTAAGTTAGTTATATCTCCATTACAAAAGTGTTGCTTAAAGTAACAAATTGAAAATAATAAATCATTTGTTCCCACTACGAGATTATTCGCAATCTCATATCAACAAATCATTTGTTACGAATACTGGCATTTTGTTAAATTAGCAAGACTTTTTATTTTAATGTATTGCTTGCATAGAATTACAAACGCTTTTACATCATAAAAGTACATGCAGAAATAAATTAGAGCATTGTTCAACAAGAGATGAAAACGACAAAAAATTTCAAAATCTTAACCTGTTAGAGTAAATATTAGGCTAATATAAAAATTTTTGTAGCTTGTACGTACCGAACGTATATTTGTTCCAATCAAGAAAATTTCAAAGAACATTGTTGTGTCTTTACAATTAAATTTAGGAGTTTAAAAATATATGAAAAGTTTGCAAAAAGAAAGATTTCTACATATGCGTTATATTTTCCGCTAAGTGAGCTAAAACAAGAAGTATAGTGCACTTTTATATAAGATCTATATGTACAAGAACCCGAGCAAAAATGTATCTGGTAGAGCAGATTTCAAGACTAGTAGCTAGATAGTAATGATTAGATAAGTTTTCTAGCCAGTCACTAACTCGTGACTGGTTAAATATTCCTATTCAGTCTTTTGAATGTCAGGACTATCTAGTAACTATACCAATTACATAGATAGTGGCTAGATGAAAAAGATTACACAGTAACGAGATAAAAAATCATCGGTAAATCTTGAATAGAAATTGGATATCAGAACTATCTAGTAACTATACCAATTAGAGTTACAAGTTATTTTGTTGTATCTAGTTACTAGGATCATTTTTCTGGTACAGCCACTAGGAGAAGTGAGCGTTACATTTCTAGCTAGTAGCGACGTAAGACCCAATTTTTCTGTGTCATTACTAGACAATCCTTAGGTTCAATTTTTGCTCGGGAAATACGACAAAAATAGCATGCTTAGTGACGTTTGATTGGATCGTCTTTACGTTATCGACATTGTTAGAGTTCGTCATCCACTTTATAATTCGCATTTCCTTAATAACTTATCATATATGAATGGCTGCTAATCTCCAAAGCTTATGTTTGAAAAAGTAACAGCCGGACACCCAGTATGCTTGTGAACGTGGTAAATTCGAACTTTGTGTCACGCGACGACAAATTCAATGCGAAATTCATGCGTTTCCAAAGCTACGACATTCATGATGTGGCGGAAAGTAATTTTCTGGCGGGAGTGCACGTAGGGCCCCGTCAGGGGCCCGTCGCCAACCTGTCGACTGGTCGGTCGGTCGGTTGGTTGGCCGGTCGGTCGGTCGGTCGGTCGGCCGATCGGTCGGTCTGTCGGTCGGCCGACGGCCTGAGGACAAATCGGTACGGTCGATCAAACGACAGGTAGCCAATTACGTCCAGCTGCGGAGCGCCAGGCCGATGAAAATTGAGAGAGAATTTGCGAACACAGTGGGCGGAGCGGACCCGAGCGGGCTTCGTTCGGCGCCCGGGTATTCTGGGCTCCGGGACCCGACACCAATGACGTGCTCTCTCGCGGCTCGCGTGCGGCTCCGCGTTGGCTTCAGAACCAGGAAGTGTAAGTTTTCGCCTCGAAGAAGCCGAGGAGAGAAGGAAGAAGTCGAAAACGTCATGCCCCGAAGCCGAAATTCGCTTTCTTCTTACGTAAATTTGGATAATTGAAGAGTCGAGAAAGACCGAGCACTTGCGCGCTTTTCGCACCGCTGTTGAATAATTAAATGAACAAACAGGTTTTTGAAATGTATATATCGATGCAGTTCACAGATAAGTATGGTATTATAGTTAAGTAATTTTTTTTAACAGACGTGATCTACGTTCCTTGTTATAAAGTTGTCGATACATTAGTTCACATGCGGAAAGAACATTATATAGTTTTTTTATCATATAAATTCCTTTAATTTTGTTATGTTTCTAGTAGTACAGAAAGATAGACTGTCAGCAAGATCTATTTATAAGGAACATAATAAATTTTATAAGAAACACAACAAATTTTTTATAATAGAGAGAAATAGAGAGCTCATTTCAATTCTTAAAATATAAACAGCACATATGAAATTAAAAGATTATTAACTACTGCAAAATATCGACCCATTCCTCGGTTACAAAATTTTATAGTAATTTTTATTATAAAATTCTCTCTACGTAGATGTATTAAGCACCAGTAATAAGATTTTTTAGAAAGAGTGTTTGACTGTTTCTAACTTTGCAATAAAGAACGTACATAAAGAAAATTATCATTCTACTGCTAAAAAGCAATGATTCCGTTTTCTTTCCTTCTTTTAAATAATGGTTATCTTCAACAAATAATATTTTCTTGATAATAAATGCTGTCAAATAAATAAAATTGTTCAATAAAATACAAAATATTGGTTTAGTTATCCAAATTTATTTTGTCGCCTTCAAAATAGGCCCCAATTTATACGATATACTTATGCCAACGAATAATCCAGTCGTTGAAACACTTCTTATAAGTATTTTCCGGTATGGTCTGCAGCTCCTTCTGCGAATTTTGTTTTATGGCTTCAATAGACTCAAAACATCTTCCACGAAGTGGTAATTTGAGTTTGGGGAACAAAAAAGTCACACAGGGCCATATGTAGCGAATATGGTGCTTGATCGATGACATTCGTTGAGTTTTTGTTCAAATTTGCCTACAAGGATTGATGTGTGGGACGGCATATTGTCGAAGAATTGTTCTTCCATAAAACTAACCTTTTCCGGCGAACATTGTCTCTCAATCGCCTCATAACGTCCAGATAATATTGTTTGTTGACTGTTTATCCCTCCGGAATTCCGAGTGGACAACATCACGATAGTCAAAGAAAACAGTCAACTTGACTTTGATTTTCGAGCGACTTTGACGTAGTTTTTTCGGTTTCGAAGCACTATTCCAAAGCTTGTTGGCTGGTTTGCATGTCAAACTTATAAATCCACGTCTTGTCACCCGTTATGATGCGATTCATGAATATAGAGTCCGAATTGGCTAGTTCAAATATGTCTTCAGCAACTTGTTTGCAGTGCCTTTTTTTGAAGAAAATTTAATTCCTTCAACAAGCCATGCCGCGATGTGTCTCATGCTCAAAACATGAACTAAAATGGTGCGAACGGATTTGTGAGACATGTCCAGATCCTAAGCCACCTCTCTTAAGCTTGAATGACGATTTTCCATTACCATTTCCTTAACTTTGTCAATGTTTTCGACAATCAAAAATGTTGAAGGTCGACCGGAAAGAGGCAAGTCTTCAACTACTTCTCGGCCTTCTTTGAATGCTTTGTACCACTCGTATGCTCATGTTTTCGATAAAGCTGACTCACCTCCTTCTCTAATTTTCAACATAAGAAATTTTATTGGCAACATAAAATTTGAGGAACTCTTTGTTCGATATTTTTATCCATTTTAAAAATCGCAGAGTACACTTGTGGTTGACTAACAAAACTAATAGCTGTAAATAAACTGGTTGACAGATGGCATCAAAACTCTACGTGATAATTAGGTACATTGATACCAACTTACAGCAAAATATTTGTTTTCATACCTTTTACGCGGGCTTTTAAAATAAACAATTCCCGATATTTATTTGACAGAATGTAATATATTCATCATAAATTTAAAAAAATCTCGTAGTCATGTACTCCAAAGAAGACGATCCTTTTTATAAAAATATTATAAAACTTTATTGAAAAAAAATTGGCTCGATTCTATGCAATAAATAAACCGAGTTTTTGTTTTAATTTAGTATTTTTGATAGAAATACTATACTAAAGGCACTAGGATTTAGAATGCGTTTTGAATAAATTGATACTTATGATGAACTTATGATAAATTTACGGATATATGAACTTATGAAATATTGTGTGAAACAAGTAACATTTATTTAAGTGTAAATGTTTTCTGTGTGTAGACCACGTTTTCAAGTATATATCAAAAAAGCCATTTAATATACCTGCAAACTAAAGAATATCGATATCTTTTATTTTACGATCGATTAATATGTGCGTAAGCTATCACAAAAACGAAACAGTGAACGATGTAAGTTGCATGGACTTTATATTCGCACTAATACACATAAATTAATTTAGTTAGGTTAACCAAAGTTTGTTTAAAATAGGGTCGAACAAACGTTTCGATTGTGAGGGCCAAAATTTTGTTCTTTCTACCAAAGATTTGATTCTCTGAAACTAAACCTGTTTCATTTTTGTTTCAAAGAATCAAACCTTTGGTTCAAAGTATCAAATATTAATTCTCACAACCAAAACATTTGTTCCACCTTATTTTAACCAAATTTTGGTTAACTCAATTAAATGAATTTTTCAGTGCAAATACAAAAGAAATATAGAAAATATATTCGCATCACATAGGCGTCATTAATTTTCCAATACCATCTATATGAATTATTCTACGAATTACTAAAGTGACATTTCATTCACGTACGTGAGCATGATTTGATTGTCATAATTGAATAACGACCGATCGATTTCCTCTACGGCAGAGGATAATTCGTGGCGTCGTTGATTTTTGATAGCTAAGTCGTTAATTGCGCGCGGTATGTGATAGCTATTACGAAGGTTCCGGTGAAGCGTGCGTGTTCACTTGCAAATTTAAAATTAAAATGCCGGCATCGCTCGTTCGCTCGCTTGCAATGATTAAAGACTCCTCTAATAATCTGTCGATAACGCTTCGCGTATTGTTCTGCGCTCGTAATCAAATTTGCAAGACTAATTGGCCGCGAGAGGCGACCGGCGACGCGCCAGATAAGCATCGTAAACTTCAGCTTAGCGCGGAATAAAGTCGGCATTATTTCACGCAACGCTAATATCTCGTTTATCGGGGAACGTGAGCTCGCGCTTTTTCATTACCGGACGCCGAAGCGCGTCGATCGCGTCAAAACGAACGTGCAAGCGCGGCGTCACGCGTTTCCATACATGCGCTTAATTGCGGTAGCGCAACCTTGTGCGACAGTAAATCATGGCTGCTTCGTAATGAACACCCTAACGGATTTCATTCGATCGCCATAACGGAAACGCCACCGGGAAATTTACTCGTTTGCCAAGCGAAGTTTCCTCTTATTCATCACCGCGCTGTTCGAAAGAAGATTTTAGTGTTTAACACAATATAATATAAACTTATAATAACAAGTATATTCGCGGCTATTTTTTGTGTGAGTTCAAGAACGTATTCGTTTTGTCTACTGGAAATTTATCCCATTGGAAAACAAATTCTCTCATTGGATAAAACGATTCGTTCCGATATGCGGTAATTGATATGCGCATAAAAAATATTGGATAAACTATCTCACGATATGTAGTATACAAAAATTAATCAAACTAACAATGTATAACAGACATTAATTTTTACCATATCGCTTACGAGATATTTAATTGTAAAGTTGTATTGTATAAATATATGTAGAGCCTTTATAATATTGGATGAAGGCAAAAGTTTTGATGGATTTAGTGATAGAAAAATGAATCAAATAATATTATTAAAAATTTTATTAAAAAATAATTATTTATCAAATAATTTTATAAAAAATTTATTCATTGTATAAAGTAATCTCTGTTGTTTTCTATAAGCATCTCACGCGGGCTGGAATCGACAGTGTTCTGTCCAAACATTTTACAAATATCTGTCACGGTATTATCTTTCGCTAATATTCTGCCAGCATTTATATTCTTCCATTATAAAAAGATGATCGACTTTTTGTTTCAAAATAAAGAAACATAGTTTGGTAGATTATGAAAAGAAGCAAATTTTTTACCGTTCAAATTGTTTTGTAACAATCGAAACAAGTAACAATCTAATGGATCAATATCAGGAGAATACGGCGAATGTAATAGGATATCTTTTATAGTTTAGCTCCCTGAACTTGCGTTGCATTTGTATCGAAAGGTGAGGTCCAGCTTTGTTATGATAAGAAATACCGTCTTTTCGTTTGGCCAAAACCTGACGTTTTCCTTCAATTACTGCCTTTTTAAATTGTTCAATTGAAAATATTTATCGCAAACAATTCATAAAAGATCACATCCTTTGCAATCTCATTATACAAACATAAGTTTCCAAGAATGCAAGTCGACTTTTGATAGGCTGATCGTGTTTACTATTTCTTCCTCTAAATCTGTTTCCTTTCCAAGTTATCGTATTGGATCCATTTTTCATCTCCCGTCACTAATTGATTAAAAAACGGATCGGTTTTTAGTCGGCTAAGCAAAGAATTGATCATAAAGACTCAGTACATTTTATTTCTTTCTATCAGATTATGTGTTTAAATTGTATCTTATCAAGTTTCTTTAGATGTCGCAATGCGGTAGATCTGTCGACGTTTAGTCTTTCGGCACCTTTTGTTTTGAAACTCGTGAATTGGTGTTCATTAAATTACGCACAATGTCGTCATTAATGCCAAAAAGCTGAGCAGAGTATGGCTAATTTTTAAGATTAAAATTACTCCGTTTAAATTTACGAGCCATTTCACGCGGGCTGAAATCGACACAGTGCTCTTTTCAAACATATTACAAATGTTTCTCACGGTATTCGAAATACTTATTTCTCTCCGAAACTCGTACATCATAATTATACATGTAAATTAACTTTATCAATATTTATTTTCAATTTTACTTCAAGATAACTAAACTGACCCAAATCAATTCCTATTTATAATGACAGTTAAAAATATGACCTTTCCAACTGTATACATATAATACATCTATATACTTATAAATTGCGATAAAATTGAATCGGTTACATCTTCGAGAACTACTCATGAAAACTTTTACCCTCGTCAAATACAACAAATTTCTTCTAATTTGACATATTTGTACATAAGACAGAAGTTTAAAAAACTGTTGTAGTAATAAAATGAACATTTAAGCATAGTTTAATAAATTACTAAATAAATTTACTGTTAAATTAAAAATAAATTTAAATTTTTTCTGTAAAGTTTATGTCGTATTGGTTGCATAGGATTACAAATACTTCTATAATAAAAGTATATACAAAAATAAATTAGAGCATGGCTCAGTATTTAACGAGAGTGATAAGAAATTTTAAAATTGACATTTCTAACTGTCAGTTAGTGCAAATATTTATCTGATACAAGAATTTTGTAGTTTGCATATACTGAAACTCTAATGAAAACTTCAAAAAACATTGCAGCACCTTTACAATTCAATTTTTTAGAGAGAAGCTTAGAAATATACAGAAAGTTCGCAAAAAGATTTCTTTATATATACCTGGTTACACTTTTTGCTAAAAATATAGTGAAACAAGTAACACACATTTATATAAAATCTGTATGTACAAGTCGTATAAAAAGGTTGTGTGAGTTAGTGTTAATACTTATTTGACATGATGTTTTGACGATCGCTTCTACGTTATCGAGAATTCTACGTTTTGGAGTTTGCCATTCACTTTAGCATTCCTTTAACAATCTATAACACTCGAGTACTTAGATATTCGTATCCTTGGATTTTGAGCATTTGCACCATATGACGTAATTGAACCCTTAAAATCCAAAAAGAATATTTTCAGGATTTTTGCATATTTAAACTTAGAGATGTTACGTCGTACTCTCGAGAAGTTCCAAATTTTGGAAATTTTTGCATCCTTGTATTCGCTAGGTGTTCTATAAAACTTGTGTTATCAAAAGTCTTGAGAGCTCCAGTTTTTTGTACTCGAATTCTCGCGTCCTTAAACCCTCGGATGCTGCGATTCGGATTGCTCAGAGCCCTGGATAATATTCCCCTAACGTCTCTCGTATCCTCTCTATCCCTTGGAAGCTCCATCTTAGCTTCTCCAGCTCCATTCGTCCGCCTCACTCACGCCTTATCGTCCCCTCTCGCGACCCGCCGAGTCGCACACCCGGTAGAGACCGCGCGAAATGAAGCCGTAGGTAATTGAAAGGGATGCTTTCGCACCCGAGAGGCCCGGGCTCTAATAATAGATTTAATAGAGACACGCTCATTGAGGAAGGGGGTCGTACAGCGGCGCACTCGCTTCGCCTCGCCTCGGCGCGCTATTTAGTGCCGCTCTTGTGCTTTTGCACCGCCACGCTCGCTGGCCCGTCCCGCTACCCGCCTTTTTTCGTCCTTTGCCGGCGAAACGCCACACGGCCGCTGTTATGGTGACGACTAGCGATAAAATTAAATTATCATACACCGACTGATTTATAAATACGTCGCGACGCGTCACATCGCGCCGTTTCCTTTGCCGCCGCTGTCCTGGGAGATGTTTTAATCTGAACGCGATGTCTTTGTCGATGATGGTTCTACGCTACATTTGCCAATTTTCTATTACCTTCTATAACTTTTTACAACTGCGATTTGTTTATCACAATAATACGAATCGAAGATTTCCAGTGGTGAAATCATAACAATTAATCCTCAAAATAGACTCCTGGGTCCATCAGTTATCTAAGATTCCTTCTGTAAAACTACACACTATTGCCGGGTTCCCTATGGGGGAAAGGTTTGTCGTACGAATACTTAAGGATCATAAGTGTTGGGCTCAGTCAATTTCTATTCATTTACCTGATTTTAAGTCTGTTGTCCGCTGCCGATTTGAATCGCTTGGTAAATGAATAGAAATTGACTGAGCCCAACAGACTTATGATCCTTAAGTATTCGTACGACAAACTTTTTCCCCACAGGGAACCCAATATAAGTGTATAGTTTTACAGGAGAAATCTTAGATAATTGAACACGATGGACCCAGCAGTCTATTTTGAGGATTAATTGTTATGATTTCACCACTGAAAATCTCCGATTCGTATTATTGTGGTAAACAAATTGCAGTTGTAAAAAGTTATAGAAAGTAACAGAAAATTGGCAAATGTTGCGTAGGACCACCCCATCATCAACAAAGACGTCGCGTTCAGATTAAAACATCTCCCAGAACAGCGGCGGCAAAGGAAACGGCGCGATGTGACGCGTCGCGACGTATTTATAAATCAGTCGGTGTATGATAATTCAAAGTCCGGTTTCCGTTGATCAACACTCAAATATTGAAAAACGTGTTTTCGCGTATGTTTTTTTCTGATAAAAGTAAATATATTTTGAAGGTACAGATAATTTTAAAACTTTCATTCTAATTAGATTTTGAAAAAAATGACTATATACGCTAGAATGAAGAAATATATCTTTAAGTTCAAAAAATGGTTTTGTTTCATACCTTATTTCGTGTTCATATTTCATGAAGTATTCAATAAAAACACAAAATAAATGTACCAATTATTTTTTTTTAATTTTAATGTCTTTAGTTCTCCTAAAATATACCCTGTTTTTACACACATACATGTATTGTAATTATTATCCTTTTTTTACTATTATTATGACATAATTTATAACAATTATAGCATAATTTTTTTCTTAAACTATAGGCTTTTTACTCAAAACATTCTGAAGCATTTCTTTTATAAGTAAAATTTCCGAAAAACTATAAATTTTCTTTTAGGTAAGTCATGCTAAAACGTACGATTTTTCTACTAAAAAAACTATAAAAGTGAATTATTCGAAATAAACTTTTATCCAATGATTTAGGTATTTAATTAACACTTGAACTTTTTAATTAACACTAATGAACTTACGTACATTTTCTCAATATTTTTTAAATATATTAACATTATTTAATAAGAATCTTGTAGATTTATAAATTTACGTCGTCGGAAAAGATGAGTTTTGAAAACATCAGATTAAGATTGCGACATATGAAACTCACTCAAAGTTTCATCGCTCGACGGTGCTATGCGAATTGGTTTGTCAAAAACTCTTCGCGTACCGTCGAGACTCCAAACTGTCAATGCCTGAATCTTTTAGTTGAGGAGAAAAACAATCTATTCCATGTCCGTTCACTGGATGCTTAATTAAAATAATAACCGGGAGATCTTTAGATGTCGGTTGTTCCAACTTCTTGGTAAGTTAACTGATAGTCAAAGTCTTAGTTAGTTATCTGATAGTTAAATCATATGTCTGTCTTTCTTCCTTCAACTTAGACAAAGACAGATATATGATTTAACTATCAGTTAACTTAGAAGTTGGAACAACTGATAGGACGCGTCCGTGTACACTACGAAAGGAACGTTCCACCTCTCACATGATCGACGATGTTTTCGGTACATGCTAAAACCGGCTATATGAGACTCATGAAAATTCACGCGATCACTTGAGCGTTAATAACCGACGAACGGCGACACGCAGTCGTCCTCCGCGTCCCGTTCCCCAACCCCTGTCTCGTGATCCGTGTCGAAGGGCCCGCCGAGAAAAGTGTGATATCAACGTGATCATTAACGTCGTTTCGACGTCAACGAACGGAAGCGCGTTTTAATCTCGGCTCACGCAACGCTGGCGGTCACGCCGGCCGTATTGTTTTGGCCGGGATACGAATTAATTAACCCTGTCGCGCGCCTTCTCTCTTCCCCCCTTTGCCGCTATCTCCACCTCTCCACTGCTTCTCATGGACGAGTCATCACACATTCTTCGATGTAACCCGCCCAAAACTCTTCAGGACATTGAATTGCCCCAAGTATCCCATCATCCGAGATGCGAGAACGAACGATATTCAGTCGTGAGGTATTTTATACAGGTGAACAATATTGAATCATTAGATAACTCGTCGTCTGCGAGAAGTGCGGAAGGGATCGAAGAGCAGCCGACGTAACGTGGCACAGAACGGTAATCTGTCGTCTTTCGTGTCAGCTTCCTCTTCAGGGTCGAGAGTGCGATGAGAGAGGGTGGAGCAACGTGGTGCACAAGCAGAAGCAAGCAGGCAGGCATCAGGTTCGACGAGGTCGAGACACACAACGCGCCGCGCCGCCGTGTGTGGCTCCAAGAGGGGGTTCCTCAGCCAGCCCTTCTTCTTCTTCTTCTTTTACTTCTTCCCTGTCTCATTTGAACCCGATTATTTATGTTTTCTTTCGTTCTCGCGCCCGCCGACGCCGACGCCGACGCCTGCAGCCACTAAAACCATCGCCTCCTACCTCTTCAGCCTCTTTTGCCTCTTCTGCTTCCTCCTCTCTCTCTTAAACACCGATTCTTCGACCACAGCTAAACAAGACGACCGGCGCGCAGACGACCAAGAACACAAAGATCTTCGTCGATCGAGAAGCTCGACTGTTTGACGATCGGATGTTTCAAAGATCACGAAATTCGAAGATTTTAAATCACGAAAACTCAATCAAAAACTTGAAAATTCTAATTAATCTAATTAAAATTAATTTATCAGTGAATTTTGCGTTTGATATATTTTGTTATTTTTTAATAATGAGAGGTAAGAGGACTTATTCCAAAATGTAGTGAAAAAGATTGGAAGATATATAAGAGAGTAAAGGAAAGTTAATTCTC
Source organism: Odontomachus brunneus (assembly GCF_010583005.1). NCBI lineage: Eukaryota > Metazoa > Arthropoda > Insecta > Hymenoptera > Formicidae > Odontomachus > Odontomachus brunneus. Next base: position 328,643 of record NW_022639636.1, read on the forward strand.
TTCATCAATATAATTTGGTTTAAGAAGTTTTAAGCTCTCTGTTTTTGTTTATTTTTTTAACGCAGAGTACTAGCTTTTAAAATCTTAAATTTGTGAACAAAAGTCTTCTGTATATTCTTCTCAGTCCAGACATAAGAATTATTGAAAAGTGCAAGAAATGCATTTTTAGCACTTTTTACAACAGATCTTTCGAAATCCTGACGTAAGAGATATTTTGCGCTCGAATTCGTATTCTGTAGCCAAATTTATATAAAATTATTTATCAAATATTAAAGCAAATTTGATGTTGCTCAATCAATGATAGAAACTACAATTTTTTTATTATATTTATGAGCTAATACTGATTTTATTATTAAATTTACATTATACAATAACATGAATGTTTTGTGTATTGGTGCAGTTACTAATTTACTAAAAGTTACATATTTTCATATTATATTTCAAATTTTCATATTACATTTTACATATTGTTTCGAGAAAATATTGAACATTTTTTCTTGTATTTTTTTGTATTTTTATTTTGTCACTCTGTGTGATAAATATAAATGCCATATAAACTTATAAAAGACATAACCTTTATAAATCGACCAATAAAATTGCTGCCAAGTGTACATACACTTGTCTATCTGGAGAGACCCGAGAAGTTCTGATAGTCCAAAATCTCAAGAAAGCAATGTCCTAGCAACTAAAATGACACGATTTCTTGTTGCTTCTTGTCTTCTGTCTTTCCATTTCGTTGCTTCTGTCTCTTTTTTATTCTCATTTCCGTTCTACCACCTAACGCTCTGTTTTTTCTTTTTAGCCGCTCCGCTCGGCTCATTTGGTAATGTTCGAGCGCGGTGGCAAGTGTCTGAATTATTGCCCGACACATATGGCGATTGTTAAGGAGCACGGTCGCCCATATTTTTGGACATTGCCCTACATAGTTGTGGCGATGGGTTGATGGCGCTGCCGGACGATTATTTCTGGCGTGTCGTTACATCCAGACTTTGTGAATTCAGCTAACTCATCTATCTTGCCGGTAAACTCGCTTACGAGGACGACTTGTACTTTTCAAAATTTCAGGCGATTGCGCTTGATTTGCGATCGTATTTATGCCGAAATATCCTATTCTATGCCGCGAGACAGTATTCGATTATAAATCCTTCCTTAGGAATTCCTTAGGAATTCTCGAGGTTCAGCGTGATAATGAGAAGACAGGAAAAAACAAACAACGCGCAGAAAATGTGTGGGCCACTTTGAGGTGAAGTCTCGCAACCTTGGACGAAACTTCCGTTTCACGCCACCAATCGCAAACCGAGCCACGCTCATTTGCCGTTAATACGCATTCACGCACCTAATTTGCTGTAATTTCGCGGGCGGGGGCGTCGCGGCGTACATCCTGCGACACGACGAGGACACGATGATGTGCAATCGCGCGCGCGAGCGTCGGCAAACACGTCGTTAAACGTCGCGTAATTACGTCACCGGCACGAGTATAGCACGTTGGGTGAGACGCGCATTGTGCCTGCGGCGGCGCGGCGCATCCGCAGTAGGACACGCAGCGTGTCCTGCGACGCGGGAAAGATAATTATTCGTAATCGCATAATTGAATGGCGAGGGGGCTTTTACCTTCGCCGTTGTGCCTTTCTCGCATCTTCGTGGCGCTTTGCGCAATTAGGTACTCGGAACTGAAACGCGTGCATCGTTTCTTCTTAATTCCACTGTGAAGAACGGAACCAAGACGAAAGCAGGAGAAAGAAGAAGCAGTGAACGTCATTCATTACGTACTTTGGAATCAAGTCTGTCGCGATAATTGCATATAATTACATCAATTAGCTTTCATGTAACTTGGATGCGTGCGGGTGCCCGTCGGCTAACGCGGTCATCTGGAATTTTTCTAACGCTATTTTGGAATTTTACGCGCTTCTCACGGAAGAAAACACTGTCCGAAAAAAATTGACTATTTTTTCCTTCGGCGATCGCAGCCACTATTTTTTAGTAAATTCGAGGTCGCTGAAGTCAAATTCGCCAATAAAAAATGCTCATCACGTCAGGTTTTTGAGATAAATCGAGTAATATGGGTGAAAAACTGCATTTTTTGTCATATTTACCAATTTTTTGTGACTAAAAGAAATTTTATTTTTTAATTTCATTGACGACACTTTAAAGTGCTATTCTTCACTTTTAAAATAAATTTTTATTTTTTACTATACAATTTTTTTTCACCGAGTTCTGAACGTTTTCCGAAATGTAAATGATGTCGGATCTAAATTGGCTGATTGAAACTGGAAAGTAGATGGATTTGTATGAAATGGGTATCCTAGTGTTTTCGGGATTGCTGATATCAAATCTGAACTCAAAATTTCGTAATTCTGATTCGTAAACAACGACCCCAAAAACCTCGTGTACTGACTTTGATTCAAATCTTACTTATTTCGGTTACTTTTCTTATTTCGGTTCGCTATATTGGATCCGTCATCTTGAATTTCGAAATTTTGAGTCCAGATTTAACATCAGCGACTCCGAAAAAACTCTAGGATACCCATTTTCATACAAATCCATCTAATTTCCAGTTTCAATCAGCCAATTTAGATTTGACATCATTTCTATTTCGGAAAACGTTTAGAACTCGGTGACAAAAAATTGTACAATAAAAAATAAAAATTTGTTTTAAAGGTGAAGAATAGCACCTTAAAGTAGCATCAATGAAATTAAAAAATAAAATTTCGCTTGACCCCAAAAAATTAATAAATATGACAAAAAGTGCAGTTTTTTACCGATATTACTCGATTTATCTCAAAAACCTGACGAAACGGGCATTTTTTGCTGGCAAATTTGGATTCAGCGATTCCGAATTTATTAAGAAATATTACCCTTTGTCGCCGCAGATTTTTTTGTTGAACTGTGTAATAGATGTAAAGAAAACGCGTATCGTATGTGTATGTGTATGTATCTTTGTGTTATCGTATGTGTATGTGTCTTTCAACATCGCAATTGGCGCGTAAGGTAACAGAATTTATTATGGAATACCCTTTTTCAAATCGACATTGTTACACTATTGTGACAATACAATGTGAACGCATATTTCAACTTTTTAGTAGCGTAGAAATTTTGAGAGATACGTTTTTTATAAGGCTTAATAGGAGAAAGTATCAAAAACTTGATACTAACAAAAAGATAAAAACAAGAAATTAGAAATGATATGAATCATCAAAAAAATTTTAGGTACATTAAATAACATAATAAATAAAGTACAAATCTTTTTATTTTTGAAGAAGTATCGTTTATAAGCTCACACAAGAACAAATTATTTTGTACTTCAAAAAATTGCAATTATTTGTTAAAAGATATTATGTATTCCGAAAATAAATATTAAAAAGATAATAGATAATAGATAATAGATAAATATTAGAGAATAGATAAATATTAGTAAGAGCAATTCGACTGTCACTTTTAATTTTCAGGTTAAACGAAAGAAGAAAATCGTTCATGTCTCCATATAAAATACGTTTTTCGCTTTCAACGGCGGTCACCGTTGCATATGACAATTTTTATAACAAATATAATAATTTCCAGTTGTCGTCAGAATGCAGTGCTTTATGGAAGAAACATACTTTTGTACCATATTACCTGTTTATCCCGTAATTGGTTCCTTAATGCTACAAACTGCGAAACGGTAAACCACAGTGAACGATCTCAAATGGACTGCAAACCATCAACGAAGCATGACACGTATTTAACTCACGGATAATCAAAGGGATTTGAGCTTAATAAAGATACTAATTAAAGGTGGAATAGATGGAAATAGATTGCAGTATTGCAAATGTGCGGGAGAAACGCGCGAACGAGAAACATCGAGCTCGCGCCGAATGACGGATGTCTTCCTAACACGAGCAGCGGAAATACTACAAAGCAGAGTGCTACCTTGTTGACAAATAAATTTCTAAAAGCGGATAGCGCGCGTTGGGCATTCCCGGCTGGCGGGACTGACGAGTCAAGCACAAAGCGCGTGGACCGCAGATAATAGACTACCACGAAGGCGTCGACTGTGACACCGTCGTCGATAAATAAATGCAAAACGACGAAAAGGAGAAGGACGGAGGAGTCCGAATCGCGGAGGTAGCGTAAACGCAGCCGCAAATAACGAACGACTAGAGACGGTTGGTGGCGGCGACGATTACAATGGAACTTTGACAGCTACACGCAGAAAAATACACGGTGCATTCCAATGAATTACTTACTTCAAGCATTTCATAAGGTTTGTATATTCACAAATCTGTTACAAGTAATCAAATTTGAATAAATAATAATCTGAATCCTAATAAGTTTAATATTTCAATCAGGAATATTAAATTAAAATACAAATCTGGTCTATTTGCTACATAGAGTTGAACCAATTTTTCTTCAATAAAGTTTTTTAATATTCTTATAAAAATAATAACATTTCTTCTTTTGAGTACATAATAATGAGCTTTTCTAAAATTTCAAGAAATATTCTTTTATGAAGATGACCATTACTTCAACCCTTTAAGTATCACTGGTATCAATAGGGACTACTTAGAATCGGGCAGTTGAAACCTTAATAAAAAAAAAAATAAATGTGCCTTAATAACTAAATGTGTTATTTAGAGTGTTTTTAACAATATTTCATAAAAAAAGAATGTTCCATGAATTATGCATCTTAAAGGGTTAAAGAAAGAAAATTAACCGAGTAGTCGTTTTCCTTAACAGTAGATTGATATTATTCTGTCTGGTTATGTTTCTGTTTGACTATAGTGTCTGGTTCTTTACAGCAAAAAATTAACGAAATATCGTTAATTTTTTAAAATCGTTTATATTGTTTTTTTACGTTTTTTTTACGTTTACATTGTTAATATTATATAACTTGGCGTCTTTGAGCTCTCTAAATTAAAATTATATGTTAAAATAAAATAAAACTAGACGAAAGACGAGATTTGGTTATCCATTTGCGTCAGCAGAATTCGACTTTAGAGAAATATTGTCGTCTTGATATCGTTATAAAGAAGAATTTAAAAACACTAGAATGACCAATTTTTCTATATTTTGGTAAGGTCATTAACTGATTGCAGTCATGGAAACGTTCACTTATACAATGGACATTCGTAAAAACGGGCGCCAAGACGAGGAAAACGGCAAAGAGCACGACTACCATGACTGAGGAGGTGACATCAGGGGGCGATAAGGAGCCGGCAGAACGGATGGAGGAACTCCCGCGCGGTGAGTGCGGCAAGCCGGAGGGAAGGAAGAGAGGCGGCAGTTAAGTTATGAATTATGACGTGGTGCGAGCGAGAAAGACGAATCGAGTCGGTCGCGTAGGTCGTTACGAGGCTCGAGAAGAGTAGCCTGCCGGGCGAGCCTGCCGAAGAGGGGGAGACAGGGAAAGGCAAAAAGCGTCCGCGACGATATGCGCTACCACGAGAAAAGAAGGTAATTCTCGCTAAACGAGCGCACCCCCGACACGATGACTGCTGCTATTGGTGTGACGACGACGACGACGACGACAACGAGTGACGAGGCGACGCGCTAACCGCGACGAATGGCTTTCGAGCCGGTATGTTGTACGAGATCGGGGAATCTTTGCCAAAAATTGGCGGATTGTGCAAGCGTATACCAATCTCAACGGGGAGTCCAGATTGAAGTACTGAGATCGCTCGCTGTCGGTGAACAGCTCACGATTTGCTGCACCGCAGTTGATTGCATCAGCTCGCGCAAAGCTTAAGATCTTTCTGAACATGTTCTTCATGTTATTCTCTAACATATTAAAAATACGAATATGTTAAATTTCTAACATATTAAACTTTTAATTGAAAATACGAGTATATTAAACTTCTAACATATTAAACCTCTAACATATTAAAAATACGAATTTGCACAATTACCGACATCTAATGCAATTGAATAATAAGATAATGAATAAAATAGTGACAATTATAAGTAGAGTTTCAATTTTCGAATGAAACTCAGTTCATTAAAGCTTCTAGTCTTTTGCCACAAACTCTTGATTGATGATATTGGTAGCGAGGAAATGCATATTCAAAATTCCTAGAAAGTGCGTCAAAATAGAAAAGATATATCCAAAATATGACACTTTCAATAGATTAAGCACTTTAAGGTCTGTATTAATGGTCGTTACTTGAAGTTTGTCTCACGTGAGATACTCCGATTTTCACTAAGAATTAGATCCAAGTTTTTCAGTTAAATTATATATTATATGTGACATATTTGCACAATCGCGATTGTGCAAATTGAAAAACACACATTTGAACACACAATTTGAACACACAATTGAAAAACTCTCATTTAACTCTAAACTCTAATCTGATCTCACATGACAGAAGTTTCAAGTAATGACTATTAATACGGGCTTAAAATACTCCGAACACTTTCCTTTTATTTTAACAATCAAGAATTAACTATAAAATTAATGTGATAAAATAATGAGAAAATGTAGGTTAAAAAGGAAGGTTGTATATCATGTAAATTTTATGATTATTTATTGATTGTTAAAGCAAAAGAAAAATGTTTGGAGTATTTTAAATACTTGATTAATTGCAAGTGTCATTTTTTGGACCACAGAAGTCCCTCGCCGCGCTCATTAATTTATTAAGAAAATACACATTATAATAGAGAGAGAGAGAGAGAGAGAGAGAGAGAGAGAGAGAGAGAGAGAGAGAGA
>NW_022639636.1:335591-338363 GCF_010583005.1 Odontomachus brunneus
GAGAGAGAGAGAGAGAGAGAGAGAGAGAGAGAGAGAGAGAGACATGGAAAGAATTTTAAAAATATTTTTTATAGTTCTTTTCCAACTTTTTTATATTCTAAAATTATGTTTTACAAGTATTGTGTTAATGTTTACGAAAAAAGTCTAGAAATAAGAATAAAAATAAGAAAAAAGAATAAAGAAATATAATTTATTTTGTTTATTCTGTAAATTCATATTTTTTTATTCTTTTTTCCTATTTTTATTCTTATTTCTAGGCTTTTTTCTTAATATATATATATATATATATATATATATATATAATTTTATATTGACAAGAACAATGTGCAAATATAGCCATTATTAATATAAAATTTGGTGCTGTATAAACTATTATAGAAAGATAGAAAATATTTGCTGATCCATAATAAAAACTCTCTTGCGCATAAACGTTTCTAATTATTCTTTTTCATTTAGAATTATTTAATTTAAAGACTAATTATTTTTCTTTTAGACTATAATATTTATTGCTTAGTATTAATAGTTGTTGGTTATTAACAGTTTCTTTTTTTAATGTTTGATCGGCAAGGGAGAATGTTAAAAATTAGCTATTTTTAGTTTACTGACGGAATTTTAACTAATTATTAGAAACTGTTTTTTGAATCTTTTAGAAACAGTTATAGAAACCGTGATTTATTATTAATTATTGAAATAGTTGTCAGTAGTAAAGTGCTTTTTAACTTTTATATTTTTGTCTTCAAAATAAAATCAGTTTGTACATTTCTTGATACATTTATATCTTGAGAGACGAATAGTAAATATAAAGTTTGTTTTTGTTTACACAATATTTGTGTTGTACATGCAGAGGAATTCCGTCGGTGGGTCAAAAACTGCCTATTTTTATCATCTTTCTTTATATGAATTAATGAAAAATATTCTAATCTTAAGTGAACCATAATTAGGGCCGTTACCTTGTATACTGTTTTAAATTTAGCAAGGATGTAAAGTTTCTTGGAGTGGGAGTTGAATGTTTTATCGTTAATATATGCTTTCTTTACTGATAATCGTTATTGGCATTACTATCATTGGCACGTTAACACAAAATTTTCGCAACTATATTATTCTTTTTCTATCTTTATCGTTATTATCAATGAACTATTTGCTCAATATAACCCATCATGGATATTTCTAGCACGTCTTTTCCTGCTTGCAGGCGTCTCTCTCCTATCCATTGTATCTTTTCGACTGATCAACTAATCTCCCCGTCTCTTTAATATATCGCCGAACCCGATCTTGTTAACAACTGTAGCCCCCTTTTTCACCGAATCTCGGGGGGCTTGTCTCACATTCTAAACAAGTCGTATCTACCTATCCATCTACCTTTGCCATTCGTCCGTCGCGCGCTCGACTGCATTTCTACGTCGCTAACGTGCATTCCACGATGCACCTCTGTCCCTCTTCTTCATCATCATTTTCTTCTTCCTCTTCTTCTTGTTCTTCTTCTTCTTCTCGTCATCCTCCTTGCTCTTGTTCGACCGCGGCGCCCACCGTCGACGCTCGCGATGATCGTCCCCCCTCTGCCTTCATCCCATTCCTCCGTTTTACACTCTACCCCGTCTATTTTCGAGCTCGTTGAAAAGCCGCAGGGACAGCGACGTTCGCGTACACTGGCATGTTCGCGAACGTTCGTCCTGATCGGCGTTGCCGCTAGGTCGACGATATTCGACGCATTCTCTCTTCGAGAGGAAGAACGCGGGGAAAGAGAGAGATACGGTAACGTGCGGAAGAGACTCGGAAGCGACGAGAAAACCGCAAAGAACGATAATGACTAAACGAGAGGACGCAGAAAGCGAGTGGTATAAAAGGAAGGACGCGGCGGAGGAGAAACTGGCCCGAGGTAATTGCCGGGGCGTCTCTTCGCACCTCATCATCATCATCAACAGCCGCGTCGCCGTCGCCGTCGTCGTCGTCGTCGTCGTCGTCGTCGTCGTCGTAAGCGTCGAGAGGGTCTCTGGGACCACCCGTTAGAGTCAACGACGGCAATTCCGTCGATTATTCGTCTTCGACAGAACGAAAGAGCATCACGTTTATTGAAAGTTTTGTCGAGACAAGTCGAAACGCAGTCGCAGCGTTTTACGGATAAAGCAGATAAGATTTGCGAAGGACACTAGGTATTTACGTAGGATGCTTAGCGAGATCGAGTGTCATTCAGCCAGACGAACTGCTGACTGCTTTCGATTGATTCCTATGATTGCAGCGGAGTTACATACACACACAGTCGCTTTTGTTAAACGCTTTACATTTTCCCTTTACGTAGCAACTTTATAGAAGGGCAATCTTATTGTAAAATAAAGCTTTTGAAAATCATATTGTCATGATGAAATAGAATAAAGGAAAGACGCTGTTCTTGGAGTGAAATTAACAATAATGAAATTAACAGCAGTGTCTGTTTTTATTTGCCTTGTACTTTCCTTGATTTTATTTGATTGAACATCTCAAGAGCTTTAACGTCTTTTATTATTTGTTGATTTTACAAAAGTAGTTCAAGCTTGATCCTTGAGAATTGCTCTACAAGCGAAAAAAGGGCCCTGTCATCTCCCGTACGGGGAGCGAGCCGTGAACCCGCCAGGTTGCTTTTTGCGGTAAAAAGAAGAGAGGTCGATAAAACGGGACCAGGATAAACATCAGACACGGAGCCAGATAGTTGTCCGTTGTCGCCTCCGAGGATCATAGATCTTACCTACGTCGAGGTTCAAAATTCCAGCCACTGTCGCAGAGCTGTGACGACGCCGT
>NW_022639636.1:338405-358408 GCF_010583005.1 Odontomachus brunneus
GGGGGGGGGGGGGGGGGAGAGGGAGAACGAAATCGAGTCCCCTCGATGGCACGGCACAGCGCAGCACGGCGCGACGGCGGTGGCGGTGACGGTGGCGAAACGGGACGCGCCGCGACGCTCGTGGAATGCGAACGACGCTGAACTGGACCACACATGACGCCGCAGTCGGCTCTAAACGACTATCGTGAAATACGATAATGTTCCGTCGTTCTTGCGCACTGAACACGGAATCTGAACTTGGACACGGAAGACGGCTCGTCGAGAGGTCGAGACTGCAGCAGACCGGAGACGGACTTCGAACGCTACTTACGATCATCTCTGCTGTTGCACGTGTCGCGTCTTTTGATGGTTGCACACTGCGCGGGCCAACACGGTGGCGTGCCTATTTGAGACCTTTCGCGTTCTCAGCCGTTCGTACGTTTTACGCGTTCGTTTCTACTTAATCCTGATGGGAGGCTTATTTTATACATGCTATCAAACAGTTGATTTAAATTTTATTAGATCACTTATTGCAAGTTGCAATCATTGTTCTCTTTTTTGTTTTGTTCTTAACGTGACTTTCAGACATATTTTGTAGAAGTTCTTGAAAATAAATTAGAATCAAATTTACATCATGTTCTGTCAGGAACCGATGAAATTAGTTGCCTGATATTTAGAGGGGGAGACATTCTATACTATAGGCTATACTATATCGTTTAACAAGCACGTTTAGAGCAAAGAACGTTTTTTACTATATGACTTTGTCAATATTTTTTTCAAGTATCCAAAGAGAAACATATTTTGTACAATCAAGATAAGTGGAAAATGTATAAAATGTTTAGTAGTCCTTAAGATAGTATAAGCAGTGAAATGCAATGGTAGGTTCATTTAACTTGAATGTTGTAAAAGGGTTGATGTTTGTATAATAGCAGGTATCCACCTAATATCGTATACGATATATGTCTGCCTCTCGAGTGTTATATACAATATTAGGTGTTATAAGGAATTTTATTTTTTACATTTGCCTTTATATTTTATGACTAAATAAGCAACATTGCTTATTTAGTCATAATTATGATTTTGATATGACAATTAATAAAAGTATAAGATAAAAAGAGAGACGCTCAAGACGTCATTATGAAAACATCTTTCGAGATTCCTCAATCCTGATAATAACACCAGGCGGCTGCCGAATGTGAAGTGAAAGTTTGATATATGTTTCATATACATATATTAAACTTATTATTAAAATATCTTGTTATCAGTGCTTGGAGAATTATTTTTACTTGTAATTCAGTTTTCAGGTTAAATAATTAACAACTGCACTTCCTTCATGTATATTACGTTACTTAATATACATTAAAATAAATGCTTTTTCCGACACATTACGATTTTATTCCCTTGAATTCATACATTTTGTCAGGTATACGATATTAGGATATTAGGTACCATTTCCTCAAAATTGTGATTTTGTAAGTATATTGTTTGTAGCTTCAACCATTCTTAGTAAATCAATACTTTAATATGTCATTCTTAAATAAACTCCAAAAAGAATGTGGCCGACACGATGCAAAAATATTAATTCCTCTTTTTTCTACAAATGTTCAAAATTAAGTACACGATATTAGATACTTTCACTTTACATTCGGCAGCTGCCTGATGTTATTGTCAGGGTTGAGGAATCGCGAAAAATGTTTTAAATCCCAATCACGTCTTGAGCATCTCCTTTTTTTCTTATACTCTTATTAATTGTTATATCAAAATCATAATTTACGAAATCTTATCAATTCTGCTCCTCTTTTGCTTAATAGGATGCTGGATACTGATATAATGCAGCTTTCATATTTTACTTTGTTTTCCTATTTGTTGAACAGAATACAAATACTTGTACAAAGTAAAAGTACAAATAAATGCCAGAGTAACCCGTGTTATATGACAAATTAGAAAAAATTTTTTGCTTACAAAACTCTTTTGTTTTTTATATTAAATGGAGTATTTCGCCATTCATTGACATTTGTATTTTTACTCTGTATAAACATTTGCAATTTTATAGAACCAAATAGAAAAACAGTGCGAAATACGAAGCTATATTACGTCGGTATCTAGCAACTTCTTAACGTTACCGATCTATGGAATAATGATGTGTGTCCTTCGCTCTAAGTTTTGGAATAAAAAATCACCGTGGAAGAATTCAATTAATATTATTCAATTAATATTATTAAGCGTGCAATACGCATTTCTAAAGAGATAATCAAAACTACGAAACATTTCTCTTATATAATTGCCGCTTGAGAAGGAAGCAAGCGGCTCTCTCGACACGCGAGCGCAATGCGGTTCGTTCGCAGCGCGGCTGCTCGTTAACGCGGCCGTCTCCGCGAGGTGTTACGCCAGTGTCTTCACGCGGTCGCTCGTTCTCGACAGAAACGATTATCGAGGATGAAAGAGAGCCGCAGCGAACGAAATGGAGGAACCAGTCCCGTGTGGCCGACGTGGCGAGACGTGGCGGAGGACCGGAGGCGACCGGACAGACGTGCAGGACCCACCGCGAGAGGACGAGAGAGGGAGGTAAAGAGCGCGATGCACAAGAAAAGAAAAATAAAGAGAGAGAGAAAGAAAGAGATAGATAAGTAGATAGAGAAAGAGAAAGAGAGGGAAGAGAGAAAGGAAGAGAATGAGAGAGCGAACGAGTGAGCAAAAGGAAAGGCTGGAGTGTAACGGTAGCGAGAAACAAAGTGAAACTTACGAGCTGATTCTGATAGGCGGTGACAGCGGTGAATATGGCCTCCGGGAATATAAAGGTCTTGTGCGGCTCCTTCTCGAGGTCCACGATCGGCTTCGCCGTGCCCGAGTCCGGCCGTTTCACCAGGTGGATCCTTGGCTGGTACTTATGCATAGAGTTCAGCACCAGCTGCAAATTGTTTCAGTTTACTATCGACTGACCAACCGGCGGCCCCTCGTTGCCGCGGATTCACGCGTTCAGATCCAATCGCGGTACATGTTGGCAAATAAACGCGCGCGCTCAGTTGAACGCTCGATTTTCTAAATAGACGTTTTCACTTCTCGCCGTTTGCGCTTAGAGTGATATACCGTGTTTGTCGGGACGAACGAAGGAAAACGGTTTTGCACAAAAGTTAATGTTTGAAATGTGTAATTTACGTATTTCTAATTTTCGACTGCAATTTTTGATCCTTTTTAAATTTAGAAGATTGTTGATTTTAGGAGACCAGTTATGTATGGAACTTCATTCCGATAAATGTACATAAGGAAAATTTTATAGTAAAAATTGCTATCGAATTTTTGTATGACCGAGAAATAGATTGATGCCTGCATTGATTTATTTTATTTTCTAGATATTCATATATGCTATTTATATATTTTAAATTTTACTCTTAAGCTATAGTAATTTTTACAATTAGTATCATATTGATAATAAAACATATTTGTTTTCAAGTTTCCTTTTTCTTGTCGTTGAATATCTTAATTATTTTACTGCCATGGGTGGTTACAAAACGATTATAGACTAGGTTCGAAAAATTCTGAGCGGTGCGACTGCACTTTTGCCGTTTTATATTTGTTGTTTCAGTTTTTCACTCATTTTTCATAAAAAAGTTGTGACAAAAATTACTACTAGTAAAGTCCAAGTTTAAAAAATAAAACTTCTTTAAGTTATAACATCGGAAGTGAGTTGCGGTGAAATCTGAATGCATTTTCGGAGCACATTTTCGCCTGCTGCGACGATGGGTAAAATGGAAATAGAATAGCTTTTGAAATGGAATAGAAATAGCGTAATTGCGTTGTATGGCACTGAAATAGTTAATAACCGAATTACAGAATAGATCGACACTTCAGTTAATACTGTCCGGAGACTTAGTTGCTAAGAGTTCAAGAAGTAAGAACAAACTAGTGAACATTCAAAATTGGGCGAAATATTTTTTTACCTCGACATACCGTAATGTGCAAATCAGCAATGTGCAAATTATTATATTTTTTTAAGTGTAAAGGCTACTATATATACACGGAAAAACAATTCCATTTGACTAATTGTTTTGTTACTTGGAAATTAAAAATACAGTAGGAAAAGGAGAATTTTTGTAGCATGTTTGTGCTTGGCAATTGCTCTCAGTTAACTTTAGTTATCTGAGCTTTAATACATTTGAATGTTCAGACAAATGTTTCCGATCCTCAAATTAATACTCTTCATTCAGTTATCCAAACTGAATTTCTGAATTTCATAATGTATAAGCAAATTATGTTGAGGAAGGATAAGAAGAAAACAAGGAGGGTTAGGAGGGAGTAGGGTGAAGGAATAAGGGAAACAAGAAGGATTGTTATATTGCGAGAATTTTTATTATAGAACAGTAACATTTTACATTTTGAGAATTGCGAATTGTATTATTAAAATATTCATCATGTTCTACAGCAAGATAAACTCTTCTGATAGCCTATCCCTACATTACTAGAAAATATAGTAAAATTGAAAAGAATTTTTTCATGAAAAAAAGAAAAACTTCACGCGCGCACACATATACACACAGAAAAATATTATTCTACACTAAAAAAAGCGATTATTCCGTTTACTTTCTTTTTTTGAAGTAATGGTTATTTTCAACAAAGAATATTTTCTTGATAATAGTCTTTAAATATAATTATCACGAATTTTTTAGAAAAGCTTATTATTATGCACTCAAATGAAGAATTAATTTTCTCTACAAAAATATTATAAAACTTTATTGAAGAAAAAGTTAACTCGACTCTGTGTAATAAGCAAATTTTTGTTTTAATTTAATATTTTTTCTTGAGATACTAAACTTACTAGGATTCGGAATATATTTTGAATAAATTTGATGCTTATGATGAGAGTTTATGGTAGATTTATAACATAACAATATAAATTTATGAAATACTTCAAACAAGTAACATTTATTTGAACATAATATGTATTTTTCTGTATATATATATATCTTCTCAGTAAATGATTGCATACTCGAATGCAGTCATAATTCAAAGATACGCGTTATAATTCAAAGATACACGAGAATAAGGAAGCGCATCGCAATCGGGCGATCTCTCAACGCGAAAATTGCGGGTGTCCGATTTCATTCAATTAAAAGCCGAAGGAAGCCGAATACCGACCAATCCAAATGAACGACACGAATATGACGCGCTGACGTAGCAACGGTGACTAGCTCTTCGTGTTTCTACTTGCACTATACACGTTTCTATCCCAGCTTTTATTTCGAAGGGTCCCATTAGGGTTCCGAGATCGCCGACGATGGCTCGTCCTTCCCCGCGAAGACGAAGACGCGTCGAGATTACATCGAGCCTCACGTTGACTTTCGTCGTTCGGGGGATTCGAATCGGCCGCGGGCGATCCGAGAAGCGCGCGATAGCATTAACAACGGCAACAACAACAAGCGAGAGGGACGGGAGCGTGGAAGAAAAAGCGTATGAATTAGGAGCACTCTTCGGAGCCGGGCGCGTTCTCCCCGTTACCGTTCAAAAGAATCACTTTGCCGCGTCTGGCAGCGTGTAATACCCTGAATACAAAATGAGTACCGTGAAGAAGCGCTGCCCCGATCGGAGTTCCTATTTACGTCAGTCATCCGATGAATTAAGGGGGGCCCCTGATGCTCCGCCGAGAAAGAGGAGCTCCGGCTCCTGACAATGAGGGGTGGGAGAAGGGGGAAGGTGAGGAGGGGAGACGCAGAAGGAGAGCGAGTAAGGCGAAGACTGAGATTCCTGTGACTTATGACAAACGAGACAACGGACTGTCAAATTATCCCGCGGAGCGACTAAATCGCACCGCCACGCCGAAATCCGTCTTGTCGGCGTCATTTTTCTCTACTTACGTTCTTGCGCGAGCAAGCCACAAGTTTCTCGAAGATAGGTTGAATTCTCACAGCAATCGCCACGCGTCTTCAGTAACTCTTCGATTTTTTTTTGTGAGAAACGCGAGAAGTTGATTTAATAAACATATACATGGGAAGAATGGTTTCTTCGAATTTAATATTCCTGTTTGTTTGATTCCAACGTCTCTCTCAACATATTTTGTTTCATTAAATTAAACCTCCTATATTGTTTGTTATATTGTTTAAAAGAATACTATTATTAAAAGAAAAGAAAATTTAATTTTCTCAATCAAATAATATATTATTTAGTTATATTTTAAATCTTGTTTCGTTGAATTAAATCAGCTTTTTTAATTGAAAAAGTAACTATTATTTTAAACATTTCATACTCTAATCTACTAAGAACAAATATTTGCAAATTTTTTTGTGAGATGTGCTTTATCCCTATAAATAACTTTTATTTCATAGAAATAAACTTAACTTTATATCTCATGAATAAATTTTCAAGTATTTTTTCTGAGTATATTATTTAAACTAACCAATATAATGTTTAATTAAAAATTCAAGAATAATAATCATTACTTCCCTAATTCACTAAGGTACATTCTATCAATACCCGTTACATATTGACACAATATCCGTTACATATTGTTTTCAATAATTAGCAGTAAGTATGGCATAAAAAAAGTTTTTTGGATATTATAAGGATGCATTATAAGCTAGGACTGTATCATCAGAACTAATTGGCTTCACTAATTTCTATATGATCATTAAAGTCAAGTAACCCACTGTAAAAAAAAGATGAATGACTGCATCACGAGAGTATTTGGATGAAAATCACGGGAGGAAGAAGGTACACATGATGAAATAACAAAATTACAGACTGTCAGTAATGCAAGAAAAAATGTTAAGTTTTTAAGATTATTTAAACAAAATTATTGAATTTTTTAGTAAAGGAAATTAAATAAAACAATTTTTTGAACTAAACAATAAGTTATTTAAGCCAAACAATAAAATTGTTTAAAAACCAATCGTATTTGTTGAATTACACGAAAATTGATTTATTTATAATATTCTAATAGATACATTTTTTGAAATTAGTAAAACGTATTAAATAAATAAAAACCGTTCTTTCTGTCTATACGCGCGATCGAATATAATTATTGCAGACAATTTTCCACGAGTGAGAATAAACAATAAAGGAATAATCTCTCCTATGAGAGTAGAATATCGCCTCTGTATTCAAAAAAAATTACCGACGTAAATCACTTTCGCTTTTCTTTCGCGTCTCTTGAAATTATCGTGATTATCTCATAATGTCATCACCGTCCCACTTTACCAGTCGTAAGTTTCCTCAAACTAATCGTATTATGCTGGATGGTTATAGGAAAACAAAAGAGGAAAGAGGAAATTATGCAGAGAAAAGTGTGTTTCGTAGTGACGTAGAATGCAGGTAATAGATGCGACGTAAAAGCATCGCGATGGAATAGAAATGCCATCGCGTTGCGTTCTACTTTGCTGAACTTTGTTGAACCTAACAATCGATTCTGGTGGATTTATTAATGTAACAGATGAACGCGGTAGGCGTGCACTCGCTGTCTTCGGCGCCGACAATGTCGTACTTTTAGCTGCAGCTGCGCCGAGTAACGTGTAAAAATTTAATGCGCGGGCTGTCTCGGATCGGCCACGTCTGCCATCGCGAGGAAACGTGGAAAACTCACTGTAAAATGGTCCGTAAGAAAATATCGACGGTTCGATACAGAACTCTCGAGGACGCGTGTGGCGATAATTGAGCGCAGCTAAATGACATACGACAAAAGTAGAAGTTATTTTTTCTTCTTTCTTTTGTTTAGAATATTCGTTCTTCGCACTTCCCAAAACTACATGACACGTAACATAAGAAACAACGTTAAGATAAGTAAAACTATAAAAAGTAACGATTTAAATATCGGAAAAGTGGAGTTAATCCAAGGATTATGTTGACTATGTATTTTATCTACGTATTTGTTGCGAGAAAAACAGTGAAAAAATGGAATTGCAAAGTGTTCTTCCTAGAACATAAGTATTCCCAAAATTTCATTAAAATTAGAAAACATATTGCAGTTAAAAAAATAAAAGTTGATTTAAAAGCAGCTGAGCATCTGGCAAGTTAATTTCGTAAGTGAATAAACTTAAGTGACGCGTGATTAGAATGAAGTTCCTTGCAATTATATGATATACTATCTTGTGTAATAAAAATGACTTACTTTTACTAACAGACCAATAGAAATCGAGCATATGGATGGTCAAAGTAAAATAAGTCATTATAAAGAGAATCTAAATTCAATTTAAGTACCCAAATTTAATATAGGTTAGGTGAGTCATTATATAGAGTATTAAATTTAATTTAAGAACGACATCCGCCGTATGCAGATAAAGCTTATAAAACTAAACGGAAATGTCTTATATTACTTTTCATATATAGCGCTTTTATTAAAACTAAACGGAAATGTCTTATGTTACTTTTCATATATAGCGCTTTTATTAATTCTTTGATAACCCTTTTATTATTAATGCATTTATTTCTTGCTGTTTAGTTTGGCGTATTCTCTGAGAGAGGAGGGGTCTGTGAGAAACAATAACTTCTCTGATATGCTCTTATTTAAATATCTATAAATATGCTTATCCAATGTACAAATATAATAATTTTGAATTTACGAAAAATAAATTTGTAGAATTTGTGTTTAAAATAGCTAATTTAAGATACAGAGAAAGATAGTATATTGATTCTACATCTATATAGGAAGAAATTTTGCATGTTTTAAGAAAAAAATCCTATATTCATACACACAATAATTCAAGATTCAATAAATATAGGATCTTAATTTTTGGATATTAACAAAACAATATTTTCATTGTAACAAATCAAATTATGCTAATATATTAAAGGCACTCATAACTAATTAAATATTTCAAAATTAATTATTTAAAAGTTTATAAATTTTTTTATTTTTTGATAATTTAATATCAAAGTATTTTATTTTTTATAATTAATGATATAATATCTTACCTACAACTATTTATACATTATTTATATACAGATATAATAGAAACTGATAATGGTGTGTTACGTAGTAACGTGCTTCGATCTTCCGACCCGATACGATGCGAGATGTTTCGTCGTTGTCTCGTTGTTACTAGTCATAATGCGGCATATTAGTATTTCTGTTATTTTAGAAAGGAATATACGATTTGCACACACATACACATATAGAACTATTTCTAATATAAAAACATAGAGATAGATTGTCTCAATCATATTTATACAGTCAATCTAACATATAATAATTAGTTTTCCGAAAAGTTCTAACATCGAAATTCTGAAACGTTAGCATTTCACATTTCTATTTTTCTAAAGTATTAGATTATTTCTAAGTTCTAACACGAGTATTTACAATAGAATATATTTTCCACGGTATTAATTTTTATCTAAATTATGTTATTCAGCTTAGAAGAAAATATCTTCACGTTACGAAAGATAGATTATTTATTCATCATGTTTCTAATAACAGAATAATTAATGCATTCTCTTGCGTGCGATACTGAACTTAAGTCAAGCTAGGAGAATAAGGAAGCGCCAGTTGACTTTGTTCCATTCGCTTTTCACCAGTTCGCCATTCACCATTCAGAACAACGACGAGACATCTCGCATCGTGTCGGGTCGGGAGATCGATGCGCGTTACTACGTAAGCGCCAGCGAATAGCGCGATTAAATTACTCATTCCGCCGTTATAACGGCTTAATAATAGAGGCTCATCTTCTCGCGGGCTGACAAGTGTCACGAGGAATTAACCAGATACCTCCGCGTGGGAAATAGACACGGTTGGAGGGAAAAGGGGAGGGCCAGGGCTTATCAATCAATAAATTTAATAAGAAACTTAACACATCCGTTGTAATGTACGCGAGCTGGAGAGTCTGCACTTCGTCGGAATTGGCTTTTTATAGTAAGTCGGAAACGCCGGAAGTGCTTGGAATAATTGATGCGGCAGAATTAATGTTTAACGTCGGATTTTTATTTCTCAATTCTTTTCGTTGTCTTTTCAGAGATTTTGTTCGATTGACAATATAAAGAACCAATATACTTTTCGTTATTTATTATTTGTTTAGTTTTGCTAATTTAGGGTCTTAAAAGAAACTAATGGAAATCACTTCAACAGCTACAATGAAACGCTACCACCGTCATATAGCTGAGGTATGACGAGAATGTAATGTAATACTCGAGAAATGCATGCACATTTGGAAGTGGAACAATGCGAACTTGTAGCGTGTTTTGCAATTAGACCCTAATTAGAACGAATGAAGAGTGAAGAGGGTGAAGGAGCAAAGAATCCTCTCAAAACAAATACTCACATGCCCGTGCCTGTCCATGTCGTTGTTGGTGAGCTTGACTTTCTCAAAGGAGACGACCTGCTTTCTGAGCTGTTCGCCCGTGAAAGGCGAATCCGGGTGGACGTAGAGCCGCGCTGGTGCCGGCGGATCGGCCTTACCGGCCACCAACCAACAGCTTCTGTGATATGCGTACCGATATCTCTTATTGTCAACCGGCACGATGTCCATCAGGACGGCGTATCGACTGTCTGCCTTCAGACCGTTGAATGAGACGCGACATGTCGGGAACATCCGCCTGCGCAAACGAATGAACGAATCCACAGTCAAACGAAATCTCCAGAGTCATCGTCGAATTAGAGTACTTCTAAAGCTGTGCTCGAATCTACCTATGTGGTGCAGCTGTTGCAGGGTTTCGACATCAGCTTGATTTTATCAACGACAAGAGCAAGATGTATTGGTATTAGATCGAGATAATTAACCCTCATATGGCACACATCTTTTTGGCATCTCGATCTGACACGCTGGAGAGGAGGGATCGTTTTCGTTTTCACTTATTTAAGTTCCATAAAAATACTGATAAAAATTTATGAAAAAATATGAATATATATTCTTTGAAGTTTGTAAAATTAGAATTATGTAAAAAATAACTTTGAAGTCTATAGAATTAGAATTATGTAAAAAAATAACCGTAAATTCTCATTTAAATATTAAATTTTACTATAAATATAGAGAAAATCGCGTAAAAAACATAAGTTTACCTAGAAATTTATAACTTTTTTGAAGATGAATTTAATAGGTCAATATTTTAAGATTTCCATGCCGACATATGAATGTTTAAGGAAAAAAATAATAAACATTTCAATCCGTCGAAATATAATTATCTGTAAATATTCGAAAGTACATCATTCTTTTTAGTCAAGAGACGAGAGAGGAGAGAGAAGAAAAAGAGAAATAGAGAGAGAAAGAGAGAGAGAGAGAATAAAATTAATAATTTTTTTATGTTCTTGTGTGTGTATTATAATATATACATAAATTTTTTTATTAAAATTATAAAAATTAGCTACAAAAGATAGAAAGAAGAAAGAAGATTAATTGAATTTTTATTCATGAAAAGCAATTTTGCTTTTCTTTTCATGTGACAGGTAATTGAAATAGATTAACTGTTTTTAAAGCTAATATCTCTTACAACTATAAATTTTTCTAGTGCATAAAAAACCAAAAGTTCTCGTTTTACTAACTTGCTTTAAAATAAAAAATCGACGATGCTAAATGATGCTGGAAATAATCCCAATGTGCTAGATTCGAGTTAAGTCCATTTTTTTCCCGACGGCATTACTATGAGCTAATATCTAGGAGTAACATTTAAAAACGTTACTCTAAATTATCCAAAACTTTACTTACACTTTTACAATACAGACTCAGGTTTCTTCGCCAAAAAAATCTTTAAATATCTCTATAATGAAAGAAATAAAATTTTTTGTAGAAAATTCAATATGCAACGATGAGTAAAAGCAGGCATTGGTAATCAATAATCCAGGATAGCTCGCGATGATCTTAGGTTAACTCGCTCACGGTCACCGAAAATGTACGAAGGAAAAGAATGGACCTCTTGGAGGGCGGGAGGGCAATGGGCCCAGGTTGGCGGTTAAAAGCAAGGCGAAGTGACCGCGGGGACAGGGGAGCTGGCGTGAATGTTTTGCCTCGGAGGCCAAACATTAATACCGTGTCGGGCCCCCTGCTGCTCGACCACTAAAACGCGGGGACACCCGCCGATCTTATCTACGTCTTCTCCTCGGTCCTTGTCGACTCGGTATGCATTCATCCCGCCAGCGCCACGAGTGTGAGTAATGCTTTTATTTATCAAGCCGTCTTTTGTTAATGAATTGAACTCGGGAGAAGGTGGGCCCCTTCACCCTCACGTCGCAGCCTTCTCTTACCCCCTTGTCGTCTCCTACCTTTCTTCCTTCCTTCCTTCCTTCCTCGCTTTGCGTGAGCCTGATTTTCAACCCTTTAACTCCTGTCTCCTTTTCTCTCTCTCTCTCTCTCTCTCTCTCTCTCTCTCTCTCCCTCTCCCCCGCCGTCCCGTTTTTGCGCGACCGTTTGTCTCGTGACACCAAACGCACAGTCGATGACTCTGACCGTTGGCCAGTCGGATTATCCGTCTCGTCGTCGTGAGAAAGATTGTTTTGTACGGGATGAATCTGAAGACTTAGTCGAGACTCCAGCAATATTTCGGCAGAGTTCTCGAAGATAGAAGAAAACTTGATGCGGACGAATCTTTCGAAGTCAAAGATATGCTACCGCCGATCCTTTCAATGTCATGTTACGTACGTATGATTCCTCAGAGGGATGACAACTTAAAGACAAATTCGTGACTGAAATGGCTAAACTTTAAAAAATGCATGAAACAGTATAAACAGGTCAGTATAAACAGTATAAACATGAGAAAGAACGAGAGGGAGGAGAAAAGAGAGGGAGAGAGGGAGGAGAGAGAGAGAAAGAGACGTGAATTTTCTGACTCAAAGATTTCCACGGCAAATAGCCGAAGAAGTATAACTAAGAAAAGAGGGCAGCGTCGAAAGTAGTTTCCGAAGAAGGCAATACTAGGACTATGTGGGGGTGGAAAGTTTAAGGGACGATAAGAGCGAGGCGAGTTGACGGGTGAAGGAAGCGACGACCAGCGTCATTGAGACAGAGATCTAATTACCGACGCACGAGTAGGCGCTCACCCGGGTGGAGGAACGACCTCACCCTTCTTTCCTTTCCCCATCTCGCCTTCCAAGGGGGAGACGTAGGACGAATAAAGAGCGGGGATGTTACCATCATCGTGGCGGGCAATTAGGCGCGCGCCGGCCGCGTCCCTGCTCATCTGCCTTCCATCTTTTCCATCTCCTCTCTCTCGACTTTCCAGGAGCTTCCTGGTTCCTTAGGAACATCCTTCCGATGTTAACTCTTCACGACCTCCCACGCGCCCCATTTTGGACCACCCCGAGTCGACATAAACAAACCCTCAACGTGTAAGGACCTGCTTTCTTCTTTCCTCCCACAAGAGGAAAGCGTTTAAAAGGCATTTTAGATAAATAATTACGCATGTACAGAATATAAATAAATAACTAATTATAATCTGTAAAGGTGAATTTGATCAGGTACAATTTTTTTCTTTGTGACGTTTCAATATTTTTAATTATCTATTAAATATTTCACGATACTGAAAATCGATATCAAATTCTCCAAGTCTTCATTCTTATCTTTTTTTAAACGACGCCAATTATTTCGAAAACCGTGCAACTACGCGTCGAGGATATACAAAGAATTATTTCCCGTCGATGGTTAACTTCGCACCCGATTGCAGCGTTTCCGTCGTTAGGTTGGAGATATATGTCTGAAAAGGTAGTATATCGCGAGCCGAGACAAACGTGAACATAAAACATCTCGACCGCCTTCCGCGAAGAGGTAAGAGAGAGGCAAAGCCCCGAGATCCTTCCAGGACTCCCCCTCGCGGTGTGATCCCACTCGAATCCTCACGCCTCCGGTCGCCACTGCTCGTTCCAAGGACCCTTATAAACTGGCATAAGCTCGTCCGGTTTCTACACCGGCCCGACTAATTGACTGACGGTCAATATAGCAATTTAACCCGCCGCTTGCCACCAGCTCGTTCTCCGCTTTTTATTCTTCTTTCCCTTCCCCGCTCGTCTTCTCTACGGCTTGGATTCCCCTTTGCCTCTCAAACCCCGGTTGTTCAGATAATGTTTCGCAGTTCTGTATTATTCGCCAGTTTATATTTGTATTTTTATATATTCACGCGCGACGAGACTTGCATTGTGTTATTTTATTTTTTCTTGCGTTTGGGGAATTTATTTGCTGAACCTTACATGTATAAACGCGAGCGTTGTACAATTCTGTACAATTTTTCTGTAAAATTTCTCTCTTAAATACCTAATTCTTAATAGTCGATAAAACTCATAGTTTTGCGGAAAAAAGTTTGGTCAGATGAACAAAATGTCTGGGTAAAATATTAATGGAGCAGAAATATGTTTGAAATCATTAGAATTTTACTCAAGTTAATAAGATTTCTAGTTAATTTAAACAATCGCAAATTCTGATTAATTAGTAAATATTAACTTAAAAATTAATGTATTACTGTTAATGTTAATGTATTAAAAATTAATGTATTAATGTTAATGTTAACTTAAAAATTTTAGTTAACCAGAAATTTAACTGGAAAAGAATTCTGGTAATTCCAACTAAAATTTTCGGTTTGTTCATATTTGTAGATATTTAGTTAATCCAACCATTTTTTCTGTGTTCTACAATACGAATTGCACGCATGGTTTTGTAATCCCAATTGATTTTTAATCTCTAAAATATAATCAATTTATTCTTCACAGAAATATATTTTTAATTACTAGTTTAGTTATAAGTATAATATTAGATTTAGTAAAATTCTGTTAAGAGGATCAGTTAATAGTAGAAATTGTTTTTAACTTTAAGGGAATGCTGGAGTCGATGGACAAACTCGAACAATATCGATAATGCAGAGACGATCGTCGTTAAAACAATTACGTTATCCTTTTTATATTTCTTGTATGAATAGATCTTGTATAGAACTTATATAAATGTATACTTTGTTTGTATGTGCTTTGTTTATATTCAGCATAAAACCTAACCTCCCTACTCATGTAGAAATCTTTTTGAAAATTTTTCGAATATTCTTAAGCTTCTGAATTCAAATGAAGGTATAGTAATATTAAGGGGATGCTTAAGCTGAAAACTTTACCGGCAAAATATTGATATTTTTCTGCAAAGTTTACGTCATATTGGTTGTACAGAATTACAAATGTTTTTACGCAATGAAAATATAAGCAAAAATAAATAAAAGTATTGCTCAATATGTGATGAAAATGAAAGGAAATTTTAAATATATAATTTCAAGCTGTCAGTTAGCATAATATTTGCCTAATCCAAAAGTTCTGCAGTTTGCACATACTGTCGATGCTCCAAACAAAAAAATTTTGAAGAACATTGCTGTACTTTCGCATTTAAATTCAGAAGCTTAAGAATATTGGAAACGTTTGTAGAAAGATTTCTATATATGTGCGTGGTTAAGTTGTCCGTTGAATACGATAAAACAAAGTAACATACATTTATGTAAGTTCTATATATACAAGAATGTACATATAATGTTCTATATGCGATTTACAAACGCAGATGTAAAATTATGTATTATTGTGCGCAAAGCGCGTAGAAGCCGTAATTTAATTTACCTGCAAATTAATTTCGTCGCCGCAGTGATTTTGCAGTAAAATATATTATTTCCATTGCTTAAAATCAGATATAATACGTAGGAGTGAAGTGAGAGAATTCTTACTGAAAATCAATGAATATTCATACATAGAAAAATATTCAAGTAAATATTACTTGTTTTAAGTATTTCATAAGTTTATATTTCAGCAAATCTTTCACAAATTTTTATTATAAGTATCACGTTTATCCAATATGCATTCTAGTATTTCTTTAGTATTTCAATCAAGAATAAAAAATCAAGAATTAAATTAAAACAAAAATTCGGTTTGTTTACTATACAGAGTCGAACTAATATTTTTTTTCAATAAAGCTTTATAATATTCTTGTAAAGAGAATGAATTCTTCTTTTGAGTACATGATAATAAAATCTTTTAAAATTCGCGATGAAGATAACTATTACTTAGAAAGAGGAAGGTAAACTGAAGCAATCGCAATTCTTGACAATACACGGGAAAAATATGCTATTGAAAGGAAAAAATATTGCACAGTATATTTGTTTCAATAATATTCTGCTTTTGAACCAAGAAAATTCATATAAATTATATTGATGTTGTTGATGCGATAGCATTATTTCCATGTAAAATAGTATTTTTCTGGATACATCGATTATCGGTGAAATATTCCTTTTATTAATTGAATCAGAAACGTTTTAGCTGATTTATTTTATGAGAGCAGAGTCTTAATTGTCATGAACGGAATAATTGATCTACGTTGCCTCGATACTTTCTGCTCGGCCGGAGTGATTAAGAGATCCGACGATCCCGACGCGATCAGAACGTTTTGCTTATGTTTAGGTTGGGAGAGTGACGGCTTGCTCAGGGTAACGACACGTCTCGCCCTAACCCTAACCCGTTTCTATCGCCGGGTCCCTCTTGGGAATTTTCGTGGGTGCCGTATCGTGTCGTGTCGTGTCGTGACCCGTGGCAGAACGTGATTGAGTTTGCAGTGACACCGAGGCCGGGCGGGCGAGGCAGTTTCGGGAACCGGAGAGCCGAAGGGGTGAGCGGCCGCGAGTAATGAGAAAGAGTCAATCGCCCCGACGGTGTCCAAGCGAGAAAGAGGGAGAGGGAGATTCCCGCCTGTGCGATGCATTAGCGGCTACGTCGTCCCGAGGGAACTCTATTCGTAGCATCTGGTTACCTCGGGGATCGCACCAGCTCGTCCCTGAGGAATGAGGCCGGAATTGTTTTCGTCTGCGAGAGTCTTCGGACAATTACGTTGTCGTTGAACACGCGCGATGCTTCGAGGAACATTTCTCCATTCTTGGGACGAATCATCTTGAGGCAATAATCCGATATTGCGTTTCTAAATTTTGTTATCGCGTGGCTACAGCAAATTTGCCGTCATGACCATCTTATGAAGATACACGTGTAACTGCGAATCGCTTGCAATTTGTACAAATTACTGTGATTGCGCAATATAGAATTATGTAACATGTATTGTAAATTGGAAAAAATAGACGTCGAAATCGAGATTACGGCACAAACGTCGGGAGCGCAATTTAAATACCGTAATAATTGACCGCGATACGCAATGGGATTCAGCTTAGGGTACTTATTATGCAACTGTTTGGAATAATTTCGATTTTCTTCAATTTCATGTTGTAGACAGTCGAAGATAATCCGAATCGATCGGAATGATTCCAACACCTCGGAATCCGATTTCCAATAGAATAAGACTATGGAAATCGTCAAAAATGATGTTTTGATAACGGTCAAGGTAAAGAAATTAATTTATTTTAGTATCTTTAGAAAATTAACATTTAAGTGTGACAATAAATACTGAAAAATCTGTATTTTCATAATTTATCTTACATTTATATTTATTATAAATAATTATATGTTTATAAAGAATAGTCATTTAGTTTACATGTAAGTCTATATGTTCTTCCATAAATTGCAGTATTATTAAATGCTGTTTTGTTGATATTTTTTTTCATTTATGTTATGAGAAAAAGAGAAAGAGAATGTAAAAAAATTTAATTATTATATATATTTTTATCGCGTGCGCGCGTGTGTATATGTGTACTTTAAGTAATTTATAAATGATAAATTATATTGTACTTGTAATGTATGTCATATTGCCAGTGTATATTACAGTTGAACTTAAATGTTAAATAATGATTTACTTGCGCTGTGATTGAACAAAATGGTTCGTTTCGTTTGTTCCGCACGTTCGTTTTATTTACATTCCAAATGTGTCGAAATGTGTGGGAAGCTGATTCCGTGTCGATTCCGAAGAGGTAAGACACGTAAACGAAGTTTTGATTGAAAACACACGAGTCGAAATCTCGTGATTCCGAAAAATTGCATAATAGTTACGCAGATCTAGCAATTCTTTCGCGAGATTATCTTCGACATTATCTTCGATATCAGAAGGGAAAAATCAACAATGATGATCGTTTCGGTCTGATGGTAACTCAAGACCTCACCTGCCAGTCTTTGTGATGATCATTTCTGTGCCGAGCTCGTTGAATTTATCCCAGAGATCTTTCGTTTCCAAATGGCAGACCACGTGCCTTAATTCCTCACAATTCGAACGTTCCTGCAGAAGAGGATTCACCGGCGAGATGCCCTTGCCGCTGGTGCTGCCAGTATCGTCGGTTTCCGGTTCGTCCTCCGCATTGATCGTCTCTGGAACCGGCGGAGCGCCGCGCGCCACCCCTGAACTGCTAGCTTCCCTTTCTGCAAACAGAAATTTTTGCAAAATGACTGGTCAATGATTGGTCTTCATCGTAAAATATGAAAATAGTAGAGGGGAACGGGAACAATAGAGGAGAACGGGGAACAAATAGATCTAAATATAACGTTGGCCATGTACTTAGTTTATACTTATGTTTATGTGAAAAGAACAGTGAAAACGGAAACGTAAAATGTTCCTTTTAAAAGATAGATAGATAAATACTTTCCTTTGAGTTTTATTAAAGTAACACAAATTTACTTTTTGAAGAACGAAAAGTTTAATTTAAGAGTAGTCAAATAACTCGAAATTTCGTGTTAATATTATCCATCATGAGTCTATAGATTTAAAAATGAAGTCTTATTAGTTAAAATAAAATTTCCTGCAGCAGTATGATATACCATTTTGTGCTATATAATAATATAATATAATATACTATAGTATATGATATATTGTATTATTTTATTGTCTATATATAAAAATATGAAACAGTAATAAAAGGAATTTTTGTTAATAAAATGATTGGAATTAAATGCACATGAATGGGTAAGATAAAATGGGTTTATGTCTCTCTTGTAATAAGAAATGATTTTTAAACTATAAATATATAAATGCATTTACATAAATATACACACACACACATCCACACACACATACACACACATATTCATGAGCTGATTTATCCTTGTTGATTATATTATATTCAACATATACTCGCGCGCATTTTTATGTTGCAACTTCAACTTGTCAAAATATTGTAACTGTAAAATAGAAATATGTAAAAAGAATATATATGTATAAGGTAGTTTTAATATAACTGGATTAGACGTGCTGTAGTTCCTTTCTAGCTCAAAATGGAAAAGTAGGAGAAGAAAGTTTTCACTGTTTAGTACCATTATATTCTATTTTTATATTTTTTCGAAAAATATATCGATGTCAATTTAAAAAAATACAAGATACAAATGTGCTTGCTTATTAATGGAATTATATATTTTTTTACTAAATCAATCACTCTGATTATTCTGCATATAAAAATACTAGAATAAAAATCAAGATTTACCTCTTTTATTTTAATATCTTTTAATACAAAATATGGAATATCTCGTAAATTATTTACTTTATAATATATAAATTTACCTTAATACTTTTATACATAGAATGGCAGATAAAATCAATAATTGTAAGAAAAGGAAAACATACAAAAACTTCTGTAAGCAAAATTCCATTTTACAGATCCGTTAATGCACTAGTGTGTAAAGATAATTGCAATAATTAATATCACCCATTAATTTATTTTATGTATAAGAGTTGTACGTAGAAAAGTGTTAAAGTTATCTCATTGGAAAGTGAATAGTTTGAAAAGTGAATGAGATACTTACAATCTCATACTGAAAAGAATTAGTATAAAATGTAAAATATCTCAAAAAATATATTCACATTTTGATGACTTTATTCCTGTAGTATTACAAAGCAAAATAACTAGAGATATTAAATTATTCTAAAAAAGTATGGTTCTATTAAAAAAGTGCCGTTGCATCTTGCAAGTGTATTAATGTATTGTCGGGAAAAAATATAATCACAGCATGATAGTCATATTAATTATACATATACACAGTAAAAAAATATATGATTCACGATTATTTCTGATATAAAAATATAAAACAGTTTTTCTTATCATTTTTTTATAGTCAATAACAACAATTACTTGTTTGAAATATTGAAAATATAGTAATATAGTAAATTCGCTTCGATCTCTTCTATAATAAAATACAAGAGAGAGAGAGAGAGAGAGAGAGAGAGAGAGAGAGAGAGAGAGAGAGAGAG
>NW_022639636.1:358671-458854 GCF_010583005.1 Odontomachus brunneus
AGAGAGAGAGAGAGAGAGAGAGAGAGAGAGAGAGAGAGAGAGAGAGATGCAGAATTATTGTATTATTCTTCTCGCTTTATGTGGTGAATTCTGCTTCAACGATAATTTATATAACTTGAAATCAAATTTCTACGGTATTTCATACCGGAAGTCATATTTTCCGACCACATGTGCGATTTCGATTACAAGGAATCCAATAATTGTACTTGTAACTTACAATACGATCCATAAAATTTCTTTAACGTTAGTACCGAATTATCCTCCGGAAGAACGTCATTCGTCCTAAAGAACGTCATTCGTCGCAGTGTCATTAGAATGAATTATTATCTATCTTAAAGTCGCGGTTTTTATTCGCTGTCAGCGTGGCGAGTACACGACCGGAAAGGACCGCAGAAAGGAAACCGCTTCCGGCATGAGCCGATAGAAAAATCGAGGATTGTCGGTAAAACATCAACCCTCAAGGAGGGAACAAGGGGGACACAGAGTCGAGCTTAAGAACCGACATTTATCACCGGCTTGTCATTGATGCTCGTTTTTATCCGTTCAGCCGTAACCACTAAAATAGCGACTAAAAGGCGAACGGGAGTTAACGTGAATGAACCGCGCACGCCTGATGAATATTTAAGAGTCGTTCAATTACAGTTATATCTCTCGCCGTTCTCCGTTTCGCGCACGACGAAATATTCTTCCTCGCGGAGGCGCGCGCGCGCGCACGCACTTTCGCCGCTTGCCGCCATGGCGGCGAGCGAAATTAAAAACGAGGCTCTCTCGTCGATTCGTAATTTACGGGTGGGTCCCCATTACCGCAAATTGTTATTAATTTCGTTCCGAGGGAGCCAACACGCGCGAGCGCTCGCTCACTCGCGCATTGCGATAACTCGATTCTAAATTACGTACGACAGGCCTCGGCGTCGATTAATATCTTTCTCAGTTGCGCCTTATTGCGCCGCATCCTGCTCGCGCCCGACTTCGCCGAGTTTCGCGGCTTTTTGCAAGTGCGCCTCGTCGGGCGCGCGTCCGAAGAAATACGCGCGTTTACGTATGCATAAAGGCTAATGAAAAATCGCTCTCTCGCGCGAAGCGCAATTATTCAGCCGCTCGCTCGACGACTCTATTAACGCAGGATAATAAAGGAAGCGATCGCGTTTCGTTGAAATTGAGATTTTAATCGAAGATTAAACGAACACACCCGGGAGTTTAATGTGGACGAGATTGAACGATATATTGAAGCAATGTCGCCCGACCGCCTCAATTCTTTCGCAAAAGTCTCAGCAGATAGCGACAACATACGTCTATCTAAATTACAAAGGATTAGTATAGAAGTTGAACTTTGCGATTGTGTAATTACGAGATAATAAATTTATGCTTAATATCGTTTCTAATTAGTAATGTAACGCTCTCATTTGATTATCCTAATGGCTATATAAATAAGTTAATTAATGGCTGAACAAAAAGTTGTGTAATTATGAGATGAAAAATCATAACCATCCACATAAAAAATATTCTATTAAAAAAAGCGGTTACTTAGTGTCTTTCTTTCTTTTAAGTAATATTTATCTTCACCAAAGAACATTTTCTTGACAATCGCTTTACAATATATTTATTACAAATTTTTAAAAAACTTACTGTTACGAGGTATCTCCGAAAAAATAAAGATACATTGCATTTAAGAAAATTTTTTTGCGAGTGGTAACTAAATTCACTTGGACTTTAATCATTTCGTTTTTATTTGGTAGAATGAAAGTAGGTTTTGCACAAACTGTGAACGATAAGTTAAAAAACGATGGCGCTTATCCTGTATTCTGCCAAATGTAAGGATCGTCTCATGATACGTTTTCTAAATTGAAAGATAACCGTCTGGCGGAAGTTCACAGATAAATTATTGCTATTTATAATATTTATCTGTTGCAGGATAAATGTATGGCCCTACACCACACGCATCATCCCACTGCGCTGCTAAACAGTTTCAAATAGAATGTTTTGGATTTTCCGCCGCACACACACACACATACACATACATTTTGGGTTTTGCTCAGTGATTTTTACTTGTTTTTTTCACCTAAAGAGACTTGGCGAAAAATTAAACGACGATGATGAGGAAGTAATGTGGTTCAAAAAATTGACGGAAAATACCTATGATGCGGGGATATAGAAGCTTCCCAAACTTAATACGCGTTTGAACGTTGGCGGAAACTATGTGGAAAAATAAAGATAGATATCCTTAATGAAAATTTTGCAAACAGATATTAAAAAAGTTTTAAGGTTTTTGTATGTTTGTACGTTTAGTTTCCATGCACGCCTCGAAGAAGAATTTATTCTTAGAATTTATTCTTTCTGCAAGAACATTATAAAACTTTATTTTATTTTGTTTTAATTTAATATTCTTAATTGAAATGCTAAGAATTTAATATTTTTGATTGAAATACTAGGATTCAAAATTAAAGAATTAAACAATTAAAATTCAAGATTAAATAATTATTTTCTAAAATTAAATAAAAAATTTTAAATATAAATTTTTTTCCTTGATTTTAGAAATTCATTACTTAATTTAAACAAATATGTTCCCAGTTGTATCCAAACAAACGTTTTTTGAAATTTAGTAAAATTTTTTTTCAATGCAGCAATATAATACCTACTTTTGCGTTTTTTAAAGATTTTTATGGAATAAAATAATCAGCTTTGATTTGTTTACTTAATTCTAAAATATTATACATAGGAAAATAATATTGCTGTTGTAGCAAAATTGTCATTGCTGCTGAATATTAAAAGTGACCAAATTTCGTTGGTATAATCAAATTGACGAATTATTCGTAACTAAAGTAGAAACAGTTTTATTGTTACAAAAGAAAGATTGAGTTGAGTAAATTTTTTCTTAGAAACGTATTAGTTTGTTGTTAGAGCAATATAATATATGTTTAGCAAATATATTGCTGTTTTACAGCAAAACCATTACTGCTAATACGAATTCGTGACAACGAAAGTAATCGATTCTTGATGTTATTACTACAGCAATAAAGGATAGATGCGCGCCGAAACAATATATCATCGCGCAGACAATCTATTATATTATCTATATACTGCAGTTGTGTGCATATACATACTACACCTATAAGTACGTGTGCTTCGCGAATGAACATCAAGTCGTCGCATTCTTTCGTCTTTCCTACGAACAGGAAGAAACTCGTTATTTCTGTTTCGTTCGTGTACTGCAATATGAAAGCAGACTTGACTTTGTGCTCTTCATGAATTTCCGTGTTCACCAAAAACTTATATACATAAATTGGGCATATATTATATACATATTTCCATAAGAAGTTGCGGAAACTTAATTAGAAAAGAATATCCTGTGTAGTTATTCAATCTTCTAACTTAACTCCTATTACATTTCGTCTAGCTTTCTCCAATAGGTGTTAAACTAGGCAAAGATGAGATGTTTGAATGATGGAAGGAGAATATAACTGTCCTTCAAGTCTTGTCTTCAAGCCTCATAAGAAGGTGTAGTCTGTATACATAAGTCTATAGTGTTTACGACATTCCTTGTTTATGGTAACGACAAATGCAAAAGAAAACGTTGCGTATTTCTAGATAACTATTATTTGTTAATAAGATTTGAGAAAATAAAGATGTTATATATGTAGACGTTATAGACTTACACATGTAGACGAGATAGGCTGTACACTCCCATTGAAATACTGGAGTCAGTATTATAAAAAAAAGGAGCAGAGAGTAAAATGTTTTATCTAATTGCTTAGTTGGTGGGAAGAACGAAGGATAAGAAGTGATAACATGGTCAATGCATCCTCTCTTTCCTCAGTATGTTTCACTCTCTCTTTTTTTCTA
The DNA here is from genome assembly GCF_010583005.1 of Odontomachus brunneus. Classification (NCBI taxonomy): domain Eukaryota; kingdom Metazoa; phylum Arthropoda; class Insecta; order Hymenoptera; family Formicidae; genus Odontomachus; species Odontomachus brunneus. The sequence continues at coordinate 362,512 of NW_022639636.1, forward strand.
TATTGCCCCCTCCTACAGTATTATGTGATAGAGAAAGCATCTTATTCAACATATGTGCTTTTTATTCTTGTCTTCAGTCGCTTCATAAGAATATATAGTCTATCTCTATAGGTTTATGATCTCTACAAGTATATTCACATATTATTCTCATTATAGATTAAGTTAGGCTTTCATAATATAGTAAAGCTATTTTATCTAATATTGAGGCTTCTACGGTATAACGAAATGTTTGGTTTGGCTTCCATGTTGATGCCGCGTTCTTTATGAATTTGTTTTCGATGTCTTATGAACATTTCAGTTTACTTCTTCAGACAGAATAACTTAAAATGATCAACCTGTTCTTCTCCCTGTAAAAGTAAACTAAAATGTTGTTGCACCATCAGAAATAAATCTACGAAGGACGTAGATCAAACCGAAAGCCAGAGCCTAAGCAAATTTATTTTTTTATTCAGCCAAAATGTGTTGTCAATTTAATAAATATATCTTGCTATAACAAATTCGCGTAATTAATGTAGCAAATAAAAGCATAAAAATAAAATACTTTTATGACTAAATAAGAGCTATAGCTCGTTATTACAGTAACATAATTTATATATTCAACAAAACAATCCAGCAAGTAAAATTAATATTTTGAACAAATTTCTTTGTCGTCCATATAATAATTAACAGATTATGCTACAACAGTATAAAATCTGCTAAATAAACAATAAATCATTTTTCTCTCCTTGTAGTAGAATTTAGCTATAGTAAATTATATATTTTAGAATAAAAAGCTACTTATTCTCTCATATTTTACACATAATGGCTAGTTAACGGCTGGATTATAAAATTATATGATTCTTTATTTCAGTAAAAGGGAATAATCAGTCAGTAATGCAGATCGGCTAATTACTACTCGGGAAATTTTTAGGAAAGCGTATTTTAGCATGTTGACTATCAAATATTTGTCGTGTAATTAGCTTGTTAGCTCGTTCCTGGCTGATTATTTGGCTGAAATGTAGAATCGAGCTTGTAATTTAGCCATTATCTAGCTATTATATTATCTAGCTATTATATTATATTAAATAGAATAAATTGCGCTTTTTATTCTAAAATATATAATCTGGTTACTATGTACCGCCATTAGCAATTAAAAAAATTAGGTAACAAATCAAAGTTAAAATTATGTTATTTCATAAAAATCATGAAAACAGTAGACATAAATCTTATATTATTGACAAGCAATTAATTATGGTTTTTTATTTCACAATATATATTATAATTTCATGGACAAATGAGAAACTAAATCGCCGATGGAAAAGCGAATAACAGCAACAGTAGATGAAAAATCAACTGTATTTATTAATTTTACTCAAACATTTTGGTCCTATGTTTGGACTTCAGTGTGGGGAGATTAATTACAATTTATAACTGGCGCAAAGTTGATATAGCTTCCAAAAATTTTTATGTATATTGGCGACATATAGTAGCGTAATTTTTAAAAAATAAAATAACGAAAAATGTTTGCTGACCAGAGTAGCGAATATTGTACGTTTGTTAATTTGTTAACGTTTGTTAATTTGTTACATTTGTGAAGACAACGATGTTGCCGCGACTTCCTTTGCGAAAATTCCAGAAACGTCACTAGATATGAAACGGAAAATATCTATATTAAAAATAAAAATAAAATTTTATGAAAAAAATAAAATATTTCGTCACCGATGATGAAAAGAAACTGATAATCCACAACTCACTACACCCATTTAAAAACTAAATTTGTTTAAACGTTCTACTTACGTTGCAAAAATCATCTCAAAGAAAGAAAAAAAAACGGAAATCGATGCATTTTCTGCAACAAAAGAGATGAGGATTGTAAAGAAAACTCGATTTGTTGCTAAATCTGAGAAAGACCTACAATTAGAAACAGCATTTTGCAGTTTTTTCAGATAAATTTTAATCAATGTGAATAAAATATGTCATTTGAAGAAATTATATCGGAACAAACACGTTTTTTTTCAAAATGATGTTTTTCATCGGTTTTGCAAGCATAATTTAATAACAAGTAAGAATATCGATATAATTTTTGTTTAATTAACGAACATTAAATTTTCTATAGATTTAGCTAAATTTAAAAATGATATTTATTTAAATTTCACTGTACAATAAAAAGCAATTAATTCCTTCGATAATATGTATTTTTAACACTATTTTGTAAATTTTTCCGAATTTTTCATTTTAGTTTAATCTATAGTGTACAGTTTTTGAAGAAATACAATGCTATTTATCACAATTTCAATTTAATCAACTTTAATCCTTATAAAATTGCAGTTCGGCGCAGAATGCATTGGACTACAGCAGCTTTATATGTCAATATTTGTTAATTTGTGTAATATTTTTTACTATTAATATATAGTATAAATAATTTTTAAAGTTATTTCGTATTAAATTAATCCCTACACCTACTAACGAGTCAAATTTTACTCAGTATTTTTCACAGATTTTAACACTTTTCAAGTCCCCTTAAGTAACTTTCCTTTTTTTTGAAATACACATCGAGATATTATCGGGTATAAAAGATTGAATTTTATTACATATCGCGCAAACGAGATTGTTTTTTTTTCACAAATATGTCAGAAGCAATCGAATGATATCGACAAGGGAGACGATGTGAGATTTCGAGGAACTCACGTCGATCAAAGTGACTCACTTGATTAATGCGTCGAATTAACTCGAGGACATCACATTACCGAGACGCGTTTTATTTCGCGTAGATCACGCTAATCTCTCGCGTTTATACGCGCAAATATTTCCATCTACGCGCGTCATAGCTGCATCACGTTGTATGCGCGGCCAACCTCGCGCCGTTCAATCACACCGACGTAAATCTAAGCGTAATCCATTTGGTAGTGGTTATAGGTACCCAGTTATCGATGATAATATATCATCACTGAAATAAACGGCGACAGTCCGATAAGCGAGTTCCTTCGACGGTTCGAGGCATCGCACGGGATCGATTGTAAATAACGAACGAACGGATAAACGCACAAACGCGCTAACGATCAATCGCGCAGAATACCACTTTTACGGTCGTCTTATACGTGTGGATCGTTCCTGATTTTAATGATGCAAAGGAGAAGTGTAATCGCTTGATATATCCGATGTATTGCAATCGACGGTGATTAATTGTTATGTCATGGCGAACATCGACGCAGGAAGTTGAGAACTCTTTTCGCGAGACGAGCACGCAAATTTCCACAGGATGTGACTATCACATCGTGGAGATTAACATTCGAGTACCCGACGATGTAATTCTCGCATCGTGACACCAGAGATTATTTTTGTCCTGCGCAACGACATTTCCGTTCTTATAATGAAACGAAAAATTTAAAGAAAATAGTTAAAATGAAGAAAACAATTTTAGCAAAATTGTAAAGAAAAATCGAGGAGTGCTAAAATCAAATAAACCAAAATATGAAGTTACTTTGAGTAAAATCTCAGATTTTCATAAGTCAATTAATGATGGAAACTTTATAATTTTTTCAATTATATTTGTGAATTAAATATTTATTATTATATTAAATTATTTATTTAAGTAAATATGAAGTAAATATACTGTATTGATTTAATTATTAAATTTACATCGTACAATAATGCAGATTTTTTGCTGTATTTATATAGCAATAAATTTATTAAAAGTTATACTCAGATGTTCATATCACATTTAACCCTTACAATACAATGTGAAAAAGGGGACCACCTTGATGCAATCATGGATCTTTGAAGTCCGACGATTACTTCAACTATTTACAATGATTTAAAAAATCTGTAAAAATTTCTGTATAAATATTCTTTCAAATTTATAGAACAAACATTCTCCCACTACTAAGTTTTATTAGGAAGGGATTAGGAGTGGGAGGCTCTTTGACACTTCGAGAAACTTCCAAGAAAAGAATCCGTTACGCTTGAAATCCGTTACCCATGATTGTATTCTACGGGTTAACATGACATATTGTTTCGAGTAAATTTTGATCATTTTTTTCGTATTTCCATTTCGTCATTCTATGTGATACATGTGAGTACAATATGATCAATCATAAGGGATCATAAGGGAACAATCATAAGGGACTCATCTGATCAATCGTAGGAACTTAATGTTACTGAATTTCTTGATTTAATACACTTAAAGTTGCTGCCAAGTTTACTAATCTATGGACGATTGATCTCGTTCAAACTACAAATAAAATTTGTCCGAATCAGTTCTTTGCGATTGATACAGAATGCAAAGTAAAACTATATAATACGTTCCAGTTGACAAAACACCTCATATTCTTTTTTTTTTAAATTAAGGTAAATATTTTAATGACTGAGAATTAATAAGAAAATACAATTAGTTACACATATATTTTTATATTAATAAATAATAAATAATATATTAATAATATATTATTTTATATTAATAAATAATTAATAATTAATAAATAATATATTACTGAAAAAAATTAATGTTTATATAAAACTTTGGATTGTTAACGATAAAAAATAATAACTAAAATAATATCAATAAAACTCAGCTTTACCTAATACGCGTTCTTGGTTCAAGTAGACTAATTGGTATTGGTAATAGTCCGCAGTAACTGTTTCATCCGGTTCTAATAATAAATCTCCGCTCTTCATAATAAATCACTCCCTTGATATCCTACTAAATACACAGCAAATCTTTTTTCCGAAGCGTTTGGGCTTTGTGATTGATGTTGATGTCGGGATTTATCTATAACTTTTTGCATTTTAAATTGTCATAGACTATTTATTTTTATCGTTCGTATCAATATTTTTTCATCACTTTTGGTCATAAATAATTTTATAATAATTATTTATACAGTAGCACATAAACAAGTCTTTGATTGATTGAAACAAGGTAGTTTCGCAGTACAGAGAGATGTCTTTTGTACTGAAGATATATTATTTTTCGGCAAATTATGTTAGAGTTAAATGAATATTTAATCATAGTCGTGTACGTCGAATGTGTAAATGGAGCAATATCTTGACCGTTTCGAGATTTTTGGTATATAAATACTTTCATTTCCTAGCAATGTAAGAATATGATCTTTAAGAATGTTTGAATCAAACTAAAGTAAGGTAAATAAAGTAATACTGACATAAATATTCAGGAGTGGATTTATATTGAAATTGTTGCATTTATAAGAAATTATGGGATCTCTGAAACACTCTATTAGCATCAAAACTTGAAAAGTTACTACAAGAAAAATAATAATTTATACACATACACAACACACTCACACAATAATAATAATTTATACACACACACACACACACACATAAGGTGTCGCAGCTCAATTTCACAATTTCTCGTGACGGCGTAGAGCGGATTCAGGTGAACACAAAAGTCCTGTATCGTTTTGCGATATTCGTAATAACTATCCAGATATTAATTAAACAAGATTTGTAAATGATAACGCTCGATATGGTAGATGAGCTGTAGTGACTACAGTCTACATGTCTGCTATTGTATGCTTGTACAATAGGTTATACTGAACAAAAAGTCCTCTAACATTTTTCAAATAATTATGTAGATTTTTAGTTATCAGTTAAAGAAGATTAATGCATTATGGCGCAAAATTGTGCAAGAATTTCTTTTAATTAATAATTATAAATCTATGTGGTGTTATTTGCAAAATGGTAGAGGATTTTTTACTCAGTTTGATCTAATGTATAAACACACAACGGCAGACGTCGCGCCACTAGAGCTTATCGATCATATCATGCGTGATTATTCACACAAATCTTGTAAAATTAATACCTCGATCATTGTTACAATTTTCGTAAAACGTTATTAAACTTTTTTGTTTATTTTAATCCACTCTACGTCCTCAGGAAAGATTGTGAAATTTCGCTGGGACATCTGTATATAGTAATAAAAACGCTTGTATATAGTAATAAAAACTTTTCCGTATTATTTAGCACACAATATGTCAACTGTAACTATAAAATACACTAATAAACGGTGCGAAACTATATGGTGACATCATAAATGTAATTGTTAATAACTTTTTAACAAACGACGAGCGGCGGCTAGAATCTACTGAAGATGACAGAGAATCAGGACTTTAATAATATATGATAATGACAAGGTCAACGTCATTGAAAGAGCTATGTAAGAGTGAATATTTATTACTATTTTAAACACAAAGAAGACTTCCTACGCTGTTTATTGAGAAAAGAAAGACGTATTTGCTACTCGCTATTTTTCGTTGGCTTCAATGAATTTATGTGGAACTCATTTCTCTTCTTTTTAGTTCTTCCCTATTCCGTATAGGGAAATTTGTAAATAATTTGCTGAATTATTCCCGAGTTTCTCTCTCTCTCTCTCTCTCTCTGTCTCTCCTTCTCTCTTTCTCTCCGTTCTGCAAGCTCATTTTGCATTGGTTTGGCAATTTGGTTTGGCAATTTTCGATTGTTTAGGGAGTAGTTGCTTTAAAACATTGTTGTCACATTTCCGAGGACCTTGTGAAAGAGGGCTGTTTGTCGATTGCAATCACCGCTTTTAAACTGCTAAAATCAAAACGCGCATATTGTACGATACAATACTTTCGCCGAGAAATGAACACATCAATTCGTATGCTCTTGCAGCTTTTCTTCTTGTTGAAATTTGTAAAAACTATAGTTGGATATGAATCTTAATTGTTGTTTTTTAATTGAGTACTTTTTAGGGTTATGTTAAGTCTTCCGTTAAACTAAATGTCATTTTGAATAGCTATATGTCAACAATATAGCTATATATAACAAAAGAGCGGAAAAATTTAGTCGATTTTAAAATTGATTTTTAATTGCATAAAAAAATTTTGGATTATTTACTTGTACACTTTATAATGCTAATTGTACCAGTAATTAAACTGAGAAATATGTCGCAATTACCAAACGATACAGACGTGATGATAAATGTTTAATAAATAATATTACAAGTTGACATATATAAAGAAATATGTTTTAACAAAAATTTAAAGGCTTCTCTTTGTAAATATTAGAAACAAATATATTATTAATATTCCAATTATTAGAATATTGTTTAATTATTGAAACATGTACTTAGAAATAGAAAGAATACAAAAATAACGTATTTAGGCATATTTCTTGGTACATCTTTCGTTAGGATACAGAGCCGACTTTGATGTCGTACCGTTATTCAATATATCGAACAAAGATTTTTTAATAATATATTTACGTAATTGTCAGAATATACCTGGGTAATTGCCTACAAATTCATATTTTAGAAACAGTGTTTAATCTAAATTTTATTTAGATACCTGTGGAAACACTTTAAAACAACTTTAATTTTTTATCTACGTTTCCATTAATCTGCTATTTCTCTCTAATATTTTATGATGAGGCAGTTTGCATTACAGAAAATGTCTTAAGTATATGTAGTAAGTATAATATACTTTATTTTATTTATATGTACGTTATACAGATATATGGTGAAATTCTGTAGAAAAAACTCTGCCAGTTTACTTAAATTTGAGTTTATTCTAATAAATTTTTGGGTGAAGACACACACTGACAAGTGTGGAACATGGCGAAAACTAATAAAATAATTGAGTGCAGTGTCAATTTTATTTCAGTTAATTGCGTTTATTTATGCAGTTAGTTTTTCACACTTGTAATGATTTTCTTTACATTATATGTGAAAAGATATGTATAGTGTCAATAAACCTAGGACATTTTTCCATTATAGAATGTTGACAGTACTCTCAATAAAGATTTTTTAAAAACTTTTTCTTTTTCTATTTATATTTTAATTTGTCGTAATTTCCAAAGACAAATTAAAGAAATTGTAGTCGAATAAAGTAAAAATAAAGATGTATGTAAAAATGGATGTTTTATTGTGGGCATTGTGAAGCATATTGTACAGTTTTATCAATCTAAAAATGCAATGCCAGCTTGTTTGTAATGGATGTTCCTCAATAAATTAGGCAGGGCGATTTTCTTGAGTCTTTTTTCTCTCCGAATTTCCGGCGATAAGAGCCGCTTCACGTGTACGCGTGCGCGGCTGTAAGATTAGACTTATTTATACCTAACGGGAACGCGTGCAAGACTGGCATCTGCCATCTTAAGAGGACCCTTCTCCACGTAATTCGTGCGTATGTATCTACCACACGTGCCCTTCTCTCGTGCACTCAAATGCGCATTTTCACAGTGAGAGAGAGAGAGAGAGAGAGAGGGGGAGAAGGAGGGAGGGAGGGAAACCGTAATAAACTTGTAATGGGCAGTTACGAAGTACCGACTTGGTGTCGGTATGTCAGGTGCCGGTATCAATGTTGATACACGTTGATACCTCTCGCGCGAGGAATTAATTGTCCATTCGGTACAAGGCGAAATCCGACGCTTTGGACGCGCAGCATTGCTACGTTCATTCGTCCGTTCGTGCCTTTTTTCTACGACCGTGAAAATCCGCAAAAGGAAAAGAAAATACTCGCGATCGCGATCGTCACGCACAGTTCCGCCTGGCAGGCACAGGAACGGCGAGATTAAGACTCGTTAATGGAAATAAATACCAAGCATGGAAGTGTAAATAATACACAGATCGCGCGCGTACATACGTTTCAACTTGTTGTGTAAATTGTTGTGTGAATTACACGTCGCTGTAAGCTCTCGTGAAAATTACTTCACTCACATGCGTTATGCCGCGAGCGCAAAGTGAATTCGCTCGAAATATTCGTGTCGCGATCTTTTGATCTTTCCGAGAATGAAGCCACAAAAGCAGGTACAGCCGTACTCTCTCGCGCGTACCACAAACGAGGAAGTAACGCAGTAGTAAATAAAGTCTCTTGGTTTACCTTAAGTTACTGGAGGTTATAATTTCACGAATCGCCGACTTCGACCGACATCACGCTAATAACGCTAAACTAAAGCGAGCCCCGTCATAAGTGGATAATTATCCTTTTTCCAGGCGCTACCGCGCTCTCATTACATCCTCGTGCGCGTGCGCGAATAGCGTGTACGACCGTGTCGTGGCAGTAATCGAGGGAATCGGTCATTTTGCATTTAATTACGGCCGGAACCAAACGGCGAGAAGGATCGACGAAGGATCTATGAAAATTTCATCGATATTATTCATCAGCCGCGAGAGAATGATGACCGGTTGAATATGAGTCGCGAATTATCGTCCGACTCGATATATGTAAATTAGTCTTTCGTCTCTCTCGAACATTATCTTTTCCCTTTATTCTTCTTTCTCTTTCATCTCCATATTTATACCACACATTTTGCGCTAAATGTTCCCCGTTTGATCGGAGCTTGCGCTTATCTCAACTGTGACTCGGAGAAATAAAATCTGATCAAAATACGTTCAAAATAATTACGCAAAATGTAATAAGAAAATCTGAGTTACTTTGAGTAAATTTCTTGTTACATCGATATAAAATAGCATTTACATATCATAGTATGATATAAATTTTATAATCAATTCAATATATTGTATTTGGACACGTAATTGAAATAATTGTAAAGTTTCCATCATTAATTTCTCATATCGTGACGATCATGAGAGTCTACCTCAGTATATTCTCCCCAAGAAAGAATCCTCGCCGAGACATTGTCACGTTGCTGCAGGTGTAACCATACCATATGTGTGCGTCGGAGAATTAAAATCTGAGAGATCAGATGGATAAGTTTAGCGGTTAATGTGTAATTTCATATATGGAATGATTTACATATATATCAGTACAACAAATGTTGTCAACGTATTATTTATACGAATAATAAACTATTTTTGACGTAAATACTCTAAGTGTAAATTACATTGCTCCATCTATATCTTATCTTTTATATTTTATCGGCAAATAATAATTTGTCAACTATTAATTCGCGCCGCCAAGTATCACAGGCGATACATAAAGTGCGCATACATTATCTCGCGTTATACCCCCAATATTCTAATGTCTAGTCTCGCCTGTTTACATTTTTTATCTTCGTTTGGAAGACTTATCTTCACAACGTATTTTGAATGAGCGTTATAAAGTGTATTAAATATTAGAATTAACCTCGCGATCGTCGGCGTATTTATTAAAGATCACGAATAGAACGTGTTTATCGCCAAACCGCAGGTATTAACTCGATGATACCGCATTAATTTACGCCTTGGGAGAGTGTAACGTGTAATTCTCGATTTTTACACAGTCTACGAAAGGTCATGCGGAGTTTAACTGCGGATTTATTGATCAATTTGAAGTCGATTTTTCTTCGTGAAGTTTCTTTCTGATAATTGACAAAAGAGAAATCATAATTTATTGAAACATGTTCTTCTGTTTAAACTTAAATATATTGATAATTTAACCTTGAAAGAAATAAAATTTCGGAAAAATAATTGAGACTATTAGAGAATATCTTTAGCGTGTGAGAGAAAATTATTCTTATTAATTTTATCACGAAATATTTTAAACAATTTATATTACAATTTCTTCTCATCGTGTTTTAATTCTATGCATTTTTATATTATTATTGGAATCCTCACATTCGCTCTATCATATGGATAACACTTGGTATTCTTCCGGATACTTTCCGACGATGCCAGCAAGATTGTGCAGTTGTGAGAAGCGTTTGCTTATTTAGACAAACGGACTATTTCGATAAGAGCTGTTAAAGGGAGCTTTCCATCCGATAGAACGGGCGATTGTTTGCGCAATAGCGCGCTCTTCACGGCGGTCGCAACACATCGCAGAATATTAGGTACGAATTACCACTTGCAATAACAGTAATCTCCATTCGTCGGCCCAGGCTCTTAGCCGTAAAACGCAGCGAAGAGTCCCTTGCGGTCGCGCGGACTCTGTATTTACGTTGGCGCTCCGAGCCTCTCGCGGCTGCGAACCTTTCAATATAGGAGGATCCTCGAGTCGGCGAGGATTACCCGCACGCAACTCGTTGTCGTTTCCACTGCCGGGGAGAGCCGATAACCACAAAGCAATAATTAATTACCGCCGGCACCGATACGCCGATTTATCGACGATTATCCAAGAGGGGACCTATACCTGCATGCGCGCCTTGAGTCGCGTTTAACACTCTGCAAAAAAGTTATTTAGCTGTTGCGAGATTGGGTGTATAAATCGTGATGCGGGCAGATCGATATCGCTTCATTAATACAACTCGATGGGCGTAGCCGGAATTATGGTTACACCTGCAACAACGTGACGATGTTCTCGGCGAGGATTCTTTCTTGGGGAAAATATACCCAGATAGACTTTCATGATAATCACGACGTGAGACAATTGGTGATGGAAACTTTACAATTATTTTAATTACGTTTGAGGCAAATATAATGTATCACATTAATCATAAAATTTACATCATATTATAATGTAAATGCTGTGTTATATCGATACCACAAGAAATTTACTCAATGTTATTCAGATTTTCATTTACATTTTGCGTGATATATTATTTTGAGCAGACTTTGATTATTTTTTCATATCTGTTTCATATTTTATGTAATAAATTAATGAGAGTCACATAAGGTGGAAAATCGCTCAAATTTTACGCTTTCACGATTATCGCGACACGTGAGATAATCGCTGATGAAAATTCTACAATTTTTATAATTATATTTATGAGTCAAATATACTCATTACATTTCCATCATATAATAATGTAAATTTTTAGTTACATTGACGCAGCAATAAATTTATTAAAAGTTATACTTATACAGATTATCATAGGTTACATTTAAGATGATATACTTGAATAGATCTTAGTTATTTTATTCGTATTTTTTGCGTATTTCTTTGTCATTTTATATAAAGGGAAGATCGAGTCTAGTTGGCTCAAAGAGTATGCCAGTCATGTGCTCTGTACATATGTTTATCGTGAGAGAGACAGTGGAAACGAAATCGCGAAATGTTATTTTTAGAATATAAGTACTTTTCCTTAAATTTCATTAAAATCAAAATAACATTACAATTAAAAATAGAAAGAGATCTGATTCAGGAGAAACCAAGTATATTTTCGAGTGTCTGGAAATTTGATATTAAATTCTTCGTCGTGAGTGAATAAAGTTAAGTAATGTATTAGACAGAATGAAGTTTCCAGCAAGTCTATGATATAGACCCGCTGTTTCGGGTAAGAAAAGCAGTTTTCTTGAAAATTGCTAAAAAAAATTTATAAAATGAGAAAAAAGTAATTTTCGTTAATAATTATATTAAATAAATTTTTGTTTAAAATCATTCATAAAATAATTGAAATCAAATATATAGACGGATGGAGTAAAATTAATTACTATTTATATAAAGACAGACACAAGGCTGCGGAGTCTTTTCACGAAAACTTCGGAACTACTAATCAGAAGAAATATATAGCTTTCTTATCCTGAATTGCTAGTCAACTTGATCCAGTGTAGAGCAAGATGGCTAGATTGCAGTATCTCGGTTATTGAAAAAAAAATATACGGTTTAGAATTGGGGACACAGGATCATAGAGAAAGATTGTCTCTATTATGTTTGTACAGTCAACAACAACAATTAATAGTCTGAAAAGTTGTAACTTCGCAATCCTGAAAAATGTCCCATTTGACTCCGATCTCCTCTAATATAAATATTGAATAACTATAAGTAAACTGCTCGTAAGGAAGGCAATCTTTACAAATTAATTACTATAAAGCTGCTGCCAAATTTACATGCACTTGTTTATCTGAGTGTTTAAATCAACGATAATAGAGTTGATTCTCTTTTCTTTCTATCCCTCTTTCTTCTTATTTTCTTTTTGTCTCTCTCTTTTCGGACTTGATTCTGTATTCATCTCGTTGGAGTTTTTGAAAACACAAGTTTCCGTTCTTAGATATATTTACTGTTAAGAATTATTCCATTTAATTTAATTCTACGGAAGAAATTCTTAATCTCATCTTGTAACTTTGCTTGTCTCGCAATCTCTTGTTAACACACAGAAAAGTTTGCTGGGAATCGAAAGAAGAGATTTTATACGGAATATCGGGAGTTAGAGAACTCGGGTTTCAAGTACGCGGATGCATGCGTGCGTGCGTGCATGCGTGCGTGCGTGTACGACACACTCATGTGGCTCGATACTCACTGATTAGGAACGATAATCCCCGACGACGACGTGCATCGCGAGACGCATTATTTTCCGGCCGGGAACATCGCGTGGTCTGAAATCGAGCGTGTTTCTCCGCTTAATTGCGGAGAGGCAAACGACAAGGGAAAGAGAGAGAACCGACGTCCTCGGGATATCCGTGATTAAGTTGCCAGCGAGGGTCGCGTCTTGACGCGATAAGAGCCTGGCATCAGGCGATACTTGCTATGTCACGTCGATCGCCGCGAACGTACGAGCTCGCCGGTTTTTCGAGACATCGCCGACGCAAATGAACGGTCGGCGGAAACAGCCGGTGATTTTCGCCAGTTGCACCGGTCTTACGTAAAATGACGCGACTGGCGACGTGGCGGCTCGATAAGTCTTCTTCTTTGTCGTCGTCGTCGTCGTCGTCGCTATTGTCACCGTAGGTCGATTCCTTTTGTGTCAATTCGTTGCTTATTTTTTACTGTGTTCTCATGTCAGTTTCGCACACGGTATGAAATAATAGTACGGCACTCGCGAATTTGCGACGTATGTTGCGGATAGTCTTATATTTATTGTCAGATTAGAGATGTGTGGGGTTCCGAAATTGCCAAATGTAAGATAAAAGTATCAATATGGGATCAATATTCTTAAATGGGAGTAAACTTTTAACATACAATGTATGTGTGTTGCAACGTGTTCAGAAACACTGTTCAGGGGGATTTTTTCCGAACCAATTTGAAAAACAAATGGTATCTCCTCTTTATTATTCAACTCCCTGGAGTTCAAAATAAAATTTTCCAGCCCCTGTCTTTTTCCTTCAACCTCTCTTTGGAGGATTTCTGGGTCTGTTTTACGAAATTTTATGATAGTAAGTGCTTATGATAGTTAGTGTTTTGACTTTAAAAAAGGACGTTAAATATAGACTATTATTGACGCACGGAGTCTTAATTAATCATTGAAAACTGAATTGAAATGTGATTTTTTTTTAAACAATTATTTGTCCATCAGGTTTGGAGAATTATGAAAGTCAAAATTTATTATTGATTATTGAAAGAGTTATATGAAGTGTTTTTGAGTTTTGTGTTCTTGATATGCCTTTAAACTAAAATCAATTACACAATTATGTCTTGAGAGGTGAGTAATAAATATAGAAAAGTTTGTTTCTTTAGTTTACACAATGTTTATATGTTGCACATGCAGAGAAATCCGAAAGGAAAAATTTAATATTCACATTTTTTAGTTTTTACTGAACAGTTAAGAGATAAAAGAATTGTCAGGGTAGGGAGAGGTACATAACTCCCGCTAGGTTTCGCGATACTGAAATTCTATCCGTGTTTAATGTCTTTCTGACAAACATACCTTACACTCAATACATTACTATTATACTACTATACATTACTATTAAATATAAAGTATATATATTTGTTATTTTAAAGACATCAATGGAATAAGGCTTAAAAATATTTTATATAACCACTTCAATAATCAGTAATTTCATAATTTTTTATCTGGAGCTGGTGACAAATAATTGTTATTTTTTATTTGTAGGAGATCCTAGAAATAATTTCTAATATTTAATTACCGTTATGATTTCGATGGTAGACCAAAAATGATCTATTTTTAACATTCTCTTTTGAAAAGAAGACGGAAATATCTTTTTTACTTTTGAGATTAAAAAAATTTTTATTAATGTAATAATTAAAATAGTTGGTACGAACGGTCGAGTTAAGAATGAGTCAATTTATAAATATATGAATACATTTATATACGTATATATTTAAAAACTATGAACTATGAAACACTTATATGGAAGTAACTTTTCCTCCATATAAGTGTTAATATATTTTTGAAGCATATTCTTCATATAAGTAACTTAATCATCATAAATATATTATAAGTTACTATAAGTGACTTTTCCCCTATATAAATGTTAACATCTTCTTCAAGCACTTTATATGTGTTTTTGCATTTTCTATGAAGCAAACTTTTGTATGTTGCGGAGAAAAAACAGTTTTAAATGATAAAGTATCAGTTAAGATCTTTTTCTTTCTTTTTAAGCTACATGCCTACTCGTCCTATATTAGAACATATTGACCATAATACGCTGCATATTCATGTTTTGATCATTATTGAAGAAGATATATGATTTTTAGAGTTATTTGACATAAAAACATAGAGGAAAATCGTTTCTATCATATTAGTACAATTAATCACAATTGTTTATCCGAAAAGTTCTAATAACAAAATTCCGAGGAGTCTGTCATCTTACCCCGGTTTATTACCCTTACATTAGTATGTCTCTCTCTCTCTCTCTCTCTCTCTCTCTCTCTCTCTCTCTCTCTCTCTCTTCGAAGCGCTCTCTCTGAGACTTAATCTCCCCTAAGTTAAAGTAATAATTATCGTTAAATTACTTAAGAAAATATCGAAAATAGCCACTTTTTATCCAAACCATTGTGATCGCCTAATGGTCGCTTTCTCGTTCGCGAGATGCTCGAAGCGTTTTCGCCTAATGACGGACGCGAGGGACACATCATTGCGAGCGTTCGTAATTGGGGAGAGCGCACGGCCTCTCGATGTGTGGTCCGTTATCTGCGTATTTTTATTCGACACGATCTACGGTCGTGTTAAACGACTGACGAAACGGATGACGAGCCAGCCGGGAGCGCTCGCGCGAGGGTGGCGCGACGTCTCGCCTGGCGAAGCTCACGCAGCTTTTTACGCTCACGGCACGCCGAGTGAGTTACGGTTGCGAGTGCGAACTACGGGCTGTTCGGATCAAAGCGCTCGCGGGACAGATTGAAACGGGTCGCGATACCCGGTGCGATCTACGAGGTCCATGCAGATGCGAATGAACGTCGCATTTCAGGCGCGGAAGTCGACAGGAGTCTGCCTGACTTGTTAATACCGGCGGACGAACGGTGCTTTGAGTTTAGTATCGTCAATTGTAATCGCTAATACATAGAAATACATGCGAAAAGAAAGAAGATGAAGGAAATTTTATAGTTTGAGTGATTTTTTGACAATTTACAATCTTTAAACTTAAATATTTTCGTATATATTCAGAGACAACCATGGTAATAGCAAGTATAAAGTGACAGCTGTATAAGTTTTGTATGTAAAATTATAATATACAGAATGATTCAAGAGGAATGATCAATATTTTGGAAGGTTATAATATTGATTCTTGTAAATATTTGGTATGAACATGTGTTTTACTAAACGATTGCCAAGATAAAATTGTTTGAATGTACAATTGCAAAATTGTTGATAAAAAGGAGATATTTCGTGTTGTTTCTAATATTTGTTATTTAAATGAAATATTGTTCTATTGCATGTACGAAAAATGTATTGGCACAAGACAAACTGCTAAATCGCATGAGGGATGTTATTGCTCGCATAAAAAAACGTCAAAATGAATTCAGACGAACCACTCGCCTTCTTCTCACACAAGTGGCAAAATATTGCTGTTGAAAGTGAAATTTATAAAAATGTATTATAACTTGTAATCTATTTGCCACAAATAGATTTCATTAAACTGAATACAAAATTCCTCTATCATTTTGCAAATAATCACGTAAAATTTTGAATTATTAATTAAAGCATATTGGTGAATGAACAGGCGCGATATGATGAGTTATGATGGCGATGTATGCCGTGGTGTGCTCGTATATTACGTCACACTGAACAAAAAAGTCTTCTACCATTTTGCAAAAATGCACGTAGATATTTAATTATTAATTAAAGAAAGTTAATGTATGATTGTCCGCGATAATCCATCAATCTTCTTTAATGAATAATTAAAAATCTACATGCAAAATATAATTTGTACAATGGTTAAGAGTATTTTTGTTTGGTTTGATTTAGAGTATAAGAGAACACTCTACGGCAGACTCGTCGTCATAGCTCATCTGCTGTATCGCACTTAATTATTTACCAATCTTCTTTAATGAATAACTCAAATTTTCATTTGGTTTACGAAATTGTAAAGGTATTTTGTGTTTAATTTGATAAGTTCTACCCGTACACACCGCGGCTGCATTTGTCACTTTGTATATATTAATTCTACATACACAATTAATTATACATACATAAAACTTGTATAGCTGTCACTTTATAGTTTTCATCATTATGTCTTTTTTCTCAAAAAGTGTATCAATGATTAGATAGATTAAAAATGTAAGCTCTCTACCACATCACTATGATGACTTCCCGGATTATAAGGGTTAATGTTTGAAGAAAAATATCTAAATTCAGTCGTTGGTCTTTTAAAAGAGTCGAAGACTTTCAGACCTGTGTTTAGAAGATGATGACTTGCATATGGACAGAATTTTTACGCGTATCGAAAAGAGGAAAATACCAGTACTTCGAAGATTAACAATGCGGTTCCCGACGAAGGTAGAAACGAGAGTGATGTCGTAAATATCTGGCAACGGAAGTCAACGTCTACTTGGCGGAGCAGCTTTACGAGCGAGTGGTGCGCGCGCGCGCGAATGAATTACGATGGTCGCCGAAAATCGAAAATATTCCACGGCTGACGTGGAAACGCGAATTTGAACGTTTAGCGTTTCGCAAACTTTCGCGCGCAATATCGCTATATACGATTCCTCGGCTTTCTCGCGCGATTTTAATTTAGCGTCGTTGATAACAGCCCGCGTCGTCCTCCAGCCGGGATAATAACACAGGCGGACCCATACCGAGGTCTAAATATCTAATTAAGATAGCGAAAAGGGCATTAAAGAGGCTTTGTCGAACGTCGCTGGAATTGCGCCGACTCATCGATCCGTCATTAGTGAAAAGTAAATTAGCGACGTATATACCGGGCGTGCATGACGCGCTCGCGCGCGCGTACGACCGTGAAGAGAAAAAGACGGTCGCACGGAAGCGCCGTGCGTTTGCCGTGCAACGAGGTAAATTGTGTATTGACGCGCCGTATCTGATCGCGATAGGCGAACGTCTCTCTACGGATCGATCAATCAATCTGTCGACAGGTAATTAAGACCGGCACCTTGTTTGTTCGCGAAACGTAAATTAATCTGAGCGTGACGCGGTGCGTTCCTTCCTCCGTTCGTCCGTTCGTCGCGGACGACGTCCTTTTGCGTCGCGCCCAGCGCTACGGCAAAAAATTGATTACGCCATTCGTCGTCTCACTTTGCAAAACAGTTTTATTAACACACACGCGTGCGCGAGAGAGAGAAAGGGGGGGAGAGAAAGAGGGAGATATGGAGGGGAGCGCTCGTGACGAACAATAAATATCGCACTGCCTATTTCGAAATTAAGAGATTTTAACTCTTATGGATACACACAGAAAAATATATACTGCGTTCAAGTAAATGTATACTGAGAAAAAATACTTGAAAATTTATTTGTGCAATATAAAGTTTATTCATACAAACATAAACTTTATTTCACAGAAATAAACTTCATATTCCACAAATAAATTTTTAGTTATTTTGTTCTCTTTCTTTTACTTCTTTAAAGTATTTCACAAGTTTGTATATCCTAATTTATCATACATTTATCATAAGCATGAAATCTATTCAAAATATATTCTGCATCTTATAGTATAGGTTTAATACCTAAATCAAAATAATAAATTAAAACAAAAATTCAGTTTGCTTACTATATAGAAACAAGTCAATTTTTTCTTTGATAAAGTTTCATAATATTCTTGTAAATAATATAAATTCTTCTATTGAGTATATGTGATAATGAGTTTTCTTATGATGAGCATATTTTAAGACTATTATAAAGAGAAAATATTTTTCATTGAAGATAACTATTATCTTAAAAGAGGAAAGGAAACTGAGTAACCACTTTTTTAACTATAGAATAATATTTTTGTGTGTGTATATAAAAGCACGGATAGATATTTGTCACGTGAAAATAAAGTCGTTCACACGGCCCGAAATTTAATGGAAATTAATGAAAATTTTAGCAACATTACGATTTCAACTAAATTAGCATAAAATATATCTTGTCCAATCTAATAACCGCAATCGCGCTAAGAAATATTTGATATTGATATGAAGACGGAATTCACAAATTTAACTCTGTGTATCCAACGTATTAAACACTCAAAAAGATATAATCTCATTCTTAGCGGAATCCTTTGAATTCTACAGGATTTTATTTTTATACATGACTTCTCAAAGAAAGTATACTTTTAAAACCAAAAGGAAAATATCTTGAGCATAATATTATTCCTCTTCATTAATAGAAAAATACTATTTTGCTAGCAATTTTTATTTAGAATATGAAATTATAAGAAATGCCATCTCTTAGAACTAGAATTTTTTTGGGTATTAAAATGATTTTCTTTTATTTTTAGAATCATTTTCTTGAAGCCATGTACAAGGGGGGTGTCAACCCATTAAATATATAGCGTTATTTTTCGTAAAAAATTGAATTGAAAAATCTTGAGTTATTTTATCAAAAGAGTTTTATCAAAACATATCTTTATAATTAAGCTATAAATTAAAATTCTGTTAAAGTAAAATCCACTTGAAATTAATCGAAGTAAGTAGATTTGTTATCCACTTGGTCGTTTGAAGTATAGTTTGCAAAAAGTTTTATTTTATTGATCGCTTATATCTCATAAAGTATTAACTCGACATTTTTGCTCGATACTTTTCGATTCAAATTTTCACGAGGGATAACGGTATATACTTTGTGGGCGGACGAAAAGGAAACATCTTGTATAAGAGGATTCCGCTGAAGATGAGGTTTACCTTTTTGATTGTCTGACTCGAAAAAGCGTGATGATTGATTTCTGATTAATGACTCTTTAATTTGATCTGAGACTGTTTTAAATTTTACCTAAAAACAAAAACATTAGTTTATATAGCAAGGTATTATCTCCTGTAATCTCATATTGTAAGCGAAAACTTTTATCGAAAGAGTATTCTTCTTTTAATAAAGTGGGCTATTAATCGGAAATGTACCAGATACTATTCTAACCTTTTTTTTCTTTTGAATTAAGAGAAATATGTTTATTTGGAGCAGATGCCATTTTATACGCAATATACGAGGTACGACAAACAAGACTTATACTATAGATAAAAGACAAAATTCCCCAACTTTAAAAATATTACGCTTAGAATATTTTCCTTTTAGTTCTAGGAGAATCCTCTTAAGATAATATATAAAAGTAAAATCCTCTAGGAGTCATAGGATTTAGCTAAAGATGAGATCATATCTTTTGGATGTTATAATACTTGATTAAAATTATACGAATCGATGATTGCCGAAAGACAATCGTCGAGTTAGAAGAGACGCCAACGTGTGGAGACTCAAAAGGAAATACAATCGGCCAGTCAAGAACTAGCAATCCAGTGAACCAACGAGCCAACCAGCCAGCCAGTAAGCCAGTCAGCTAGCCAGCTAGCCAGTCAACGGCGAACCAGCTCGACATGTATCTCCCTGATATCGCCACAGAACGAGCGTCAGCGTGGCAGGAAGGCGCTAACAAATGTCGTTCGCGCCTCGTATTTCAAGCACTGTCATTTGCGCCGCACTCTCGACAGAGGTAACGAAGTGACGATGACTTCGACGATTCCTCCGTTTTCTCTTCTTGCCCGTCTCTCGCTAATATGAAATTGAACCAGTCCTCTCACGGATTGTCCGTCGTAATCGCCGAGTCATTTAAGCAATGCACACCACACTACGACTCAAGCCCATCAGAATACGAACCGCGTATAGGTGCGAACAATTAAGTAATCTCCCGTGTGGCGTTTGTCGTTCTTCGTGTCGTCTCGATTCGAATGGCAACGCTTATGGGAGGACGCTGCTTGTAAAATTATCAAGAGCGACGATTCACTCGACATAGTCGGTCTACACAGCCTCGACGGTCCTTGTCAAATTGAAAACGTTCTCGTGTAAGAAAGATTGGGTTAACACAGAATTTCAAAGTTGCAACTTTTTAGACAACTAATTATTGTGATTGATTTTACAGACAAGATAAATTTTCTCTTTATTTATATATATACTACCAATGATTCTGTAAATCGTTTATATATAGTTTACATATAGTTTATATATGTCTCTCCTCTACAATTTTTGTGAGAACGTAGAACAGATTAAAGTGAACTTAAAAGGACTAGAACGGTTTCATCTTCCGAAAATTGAGTGAAATTCGAATGACGATTGTTGACGAACAAATAAACATACACAAGGTTTGTATTTTTTTTTTAGCTTTTATATATACTTTTAGGAATACAATAAGCGGTAGAAATTAAAAAAATATTAATAATTGAGTGAGATATTGTTAAATTAAGAAAACATTGTTTTTGCGGTTTTGCTAAAATTCCGGGAAAACGAGTTGGAATTTTTTAATGCGCTAAGCGTCATTTTGTAAATGAGGTTTCCCCCTATAGATTGAACCGAAATGGAACTAAAAATCTCAAAAATTAGAGAAATAGCGCACAAAAAACAAAAAATATCTAAAAATTCAAGTTATATATTGTTAAAGCGATATTAAAAAATTAATTTCATGTGCAAACTTCGGTTCAATCTCTGCAATACGTCTTTATCTTTAATTAAAAAAAAGATCAAGTCGATATCTTTAGCCGTTCTTGAGTTATCGTGGCAAAACGAGCGGAAAATGCTGTTTTGAAAAATAAACGACCGACTATTTCTAGTACCGACTGACCGACTCTTCTCGTCTCCTTTGTTATTACTCTTATGTTTGTTAGCAGTGACCTCCACACGCCTATAGCCTTTGTTCCCGATATTAATATTTCTAAGTTTTCGAACCGTTATTACTGTTTATCAGTTTGTTTTAAATAAACAATATCTACATTTCTTACACTACATGATTGCGCGCGCTCCGCCGGCCACGTGCCGCCTCACATTTTTCGCTCTCCTGAACTCAATTTTACGAATATCGAGGTTTTTTTGCGCCAAAATGTTCTTAAAGAGTTGTACTAAACAATTATGTAAAAATCTAATAATCGATTTTTTGAAGATTTCAAACCGTTCTAGTCCCCTTAAGAGTCCTATATCGTTTTGCGATATTTGCAATAATAGTTGAAATATTAATTAAAGAAAATTAGTGAATGATCACGCGCGATATGATAGATCAACTATAGTGACGATGTGTGTTTGTACATTAAGTCAAATTAAACAAGAAAGTCCTTTATCATTTTGCAAATATCCATGTAGATTTTTAGTTATTAATGAAATAAAATTGTTTTTTGATTATACGCGATAATGCCTAAATCTTCTTTTATTAATGTCTAAAAATCTATATAGTCCTTTGCAAAATGATAGACTTTTTTATTCAGTTTGTTTAGTTTTCACTAATCTCCTTTAATTAATATCTAGACTCGAGATTTATTGCAAATATCGCAAAACGGTATGGAATTTTTATATTTATCTCAATCCGTTTTATGTTCCCATAAAAACTGCGGAAGAGAGTTTGACACAGCCTGTATATTTTGACCTATAATAATAGAAATACGCTCGAATATGTTGCATGCAATGTGACCAACTTGCCCTGGTACCGGCAAATTATTTCATCAAAACATCTAATAACTATTATTCAGGTTTTATGGTTATTATCAAAGTGTTCTTAAAAACTAGAGTAAGAAGATATAAGATACATACGACCTTGTACTTTGAAAACTATTTTATCGTGTCAAACTATTTTGTAATAAATAAGGTTTGCCATTGCTTTTCTGCTTCGAGAAAAAGCATGAAGACATATTTTCAATAGTTAAAGAACAGAATTTTTATTTTTTATTTACATTAACATAAGGCCAACTTTAATTTGCCCATTTATATATTCAATTGTGTTTGTTTTATGAAACTTGATTTTATTATTTGAAACAGTGTACATTTGCAGGAAACTTTACTCTAACTAATAACACGTCATTCATTCATGATGGAGAATATTAACACGAAATGTACTCAGCAAAATCCTAAATCAATTTTCTTCTACTTTTTAGTTGTAACATTATTCTTGTTTTAATAAAACTCAGGGAGAAATATATATATTCTCTCTCTCTCTCTCTCTTTCTCTCTAAAAGGAATATGCGATTTTTCTTCTGCTGTTTTTTTCACGATAAACATATAAACAAAACGCATAGCCAACATAACTCTTGAGTCAACTAAGCCCGGTCTTCTCTACGCGCGAGTACAAACCCGACCTCCGTTATTCTTCGGCGTTTCCTCATAATTGTTAGCTGCGTTTTCGATTTTACGTTTCGGTAATCCGTGATCTCGTGATCGATCCGCGTAATGAACGGTACGGTACCGTGGGCAAACCGGGATAAGGCACTTTACTATGATTTCCGAGTGCACAAACCAATCGGTTTTACTTGAGTAAGAACGCGGCGTGTAATCGCTGCCGAACGAAGCATGTCGTCATCGTTCGATGCTCGCCGGCTTTCCACGAACGGTTTCCGTAGCCTGGAAAATCGGTCGATCGCCTGTCATTATCGGTAATTTGCAAAACTATCGGAACGGAGGAATGTGAATGTAATCTCGAGTTTCTCGATCCACGCCTCTCTAATGAGTCTGCTCTTACGTTGCGTTTCGTTTTTCGAGAACGTCGTCGTCCTCGCCGCTTGTTCATCTCCGCGCGAACGTCTTCATAATGAACGTAATGACAGTCTTGAGCGCTCAAGCAACAAGCCAAATAATATCCGTAATCGCGATAATTGAAATAATAATATATAATGGTAGTATATTATTGAGATACAGTAAAGTAACGCGTTCTGCGATCTTCAGCTTTGAAGAAAAGTCTTTTAATAGTTAATAAATGCATTTGATTGAGCGTTTTAGTGCAATATTTGTTAATTAGTGTTAAATAATGATAACAGTAACTCCGACCATTTAGTAATAATAACAAAATAAATAGTAAGACAAATTCTTCATTTAGTTAAAACAATTAAATAGTTTTGTTAGTAAAGCTAAATAATTTGGTATTAATCATTTAGTTCAATATGTTAAATAAAACCATATTGTTAATTAATTCTTACCGCATTATATGATAAATATACGAAATGACTAAATACTTTAGTAATTGTCAAACTGTTTGGTAATTATTATCAAATAATTAATAAGTAAATTATTTAACTGGTTAAACTACGCATTGAAAAAAGCTTTGGTAGTAACTGCCAAGTCTGGATAATAATTATCAGATACTTTGATGGAATATTATAGTTTCAACTAAACGTATTATATATAATCAAATAACATGATAAATATTAACAAATAATCTTAGCAAAGCTTGGCATATGCAGCCAAAACTTGACACCTGTTGATAAGGTTGTAATCAAAATGTTCATAAATACGTACTACATAAGTTGATAATAGTCACTAAGCCTTGACAACAGATATCAACTTTTTCTAAAGTCGTTTGTCAATAATTGTCAAATTATTTTATTGCATTTACCTAAACGTTTAATTAAAGCTCTTTCACCAAAATATTTAATAATTATTATTCAGGCTTAATAGTTATTACCAAATTTTGCTTCCAATGTAAAGTGACTCGCAATTGTTGACTCGGTATTAATGAGATTCGCTTGCGAACTCTTCGGGTGAATTGAGAATGATAAGTTTTTCGAGGAGAAACGCGCTTAACGATACGATAACGATGTGCACTGAAAAAAGGATTTGTTTGGCGAAACCAAAATTTAGTTAAAATAGGATCAACCAAATGTTTGGTAATTATAACTAAAAAATTTAATTGCCACTATTTTGCCTTACTTTCACAGTAATATATTTAATCACTAAGTAAAGTAAAATAGCGGCAATTAAATTTTTTAATTGCAATTACCAAACATTTAGTTGATCCCATTTTAATCAAATTTTGGTTTCGATAACCAAATTTTTTTCAGTATGTGATAAATCGAACTTCTATATACGGAAAGAAAGATTCTCCGTTGCAACTAATCATATTTCGCTGAAAATATATTTGTTGCTGTAACTAAAAATTTACTGCTGTAACCGAAATTTTTGTACTAGTATTTCTACTACATCGGTTTCATAGTTAAATATATGTTTACAGCTATACTTTCAGCTATCCATATGTTACAATGAGATTTAGCTATCATACATAAATTCTTGCCGCCGCAGCTAATTCTTCATTTTGCTGTAGCTGTCAAAGTTCGCGCTCATCAACAAATCGGTCTGATACGCGTCTACTTCGCGGCGCAACCAAAAGATTGTTACGGATTGTTATTAGGACCACCTCGAAGCGGACCGTCGGAATCACGAAACCGTCGCATTCATTCTGGGCTTTCTCGAAGAGAAGCGTCTCCATGAGTCGTTGCTTCGACTTCGACGTCCGAGTCAACGATCGTTTAAGTATCCAGCGTGAGCCAGGTGGGTGCCACAAAGTTTCACAAGTGGGACGACACGAGTTCTCGTGGCCCGATCGAGTGCTACGTGCTTTTCCAAACTCAACAACATTGCGATGTTATTACCGTCGTGTTATATAATCGGTCACTCGTCGTACGTGGTTTACCGCGATTCGACCATTCACTCACCAAGTTCGTTAATTTTCCTCACATCGAGCAATTTCTCTCTTCAAAAAGACTTGGCCCCATCATCATCGTCTGTTTCCCGCTGAACCTGCCGACCGGCAGGCCATGCAATTCTCGACCGGTCGCAGCTTCGCGCTCCGCCGAGTAGCCGCAGCCAAGCGCGAACTAAGTCATTGGCTATTTATTACGGTTGACACTCCGACGAAACCCTATATGTCCCCGTGACGCTCTTTTATTTCGCCGTGTTCCGGCGACCGGCTCGTGAAAACGAGCTACCGTTTATTCCCGCATATCCCCGGGACCCGTGGGCCGTTTGGGAATTAACGCGCTCCCCAGACCCGCTTTGTTCGCGTCGTCCGCGAACCCGCCGAGTTTCAATCGAGAATTCGCAAGTCGGTCCCGCACCTGCACGTGGAAAAATAAAAGGACCGGCAGCTTAAGGGCCTGCAATTACTCAAACGCAGCTTCAGCGCTCGCGAACGAGTCGTTCGCGATCACCGAAATCGATTCGGGGGAGAAATTTTATTAGAATTCTTCACGGGTACTTTTGCTGAAATTGTCCGAACAATTTACTGTTCTGAAACCGTTGACGTATCGAGCGAAATACGCGTCGCCGTTGCGTTTGTCGAAAAATAAGAATAGATGAGGCTCATTATTTTTATTTCTATTTAGCTCCACATCCAATAATCGAATGTACTTCTCCGTTTCAGGACTTTGGATCGCCGGTATGTCGAATAAGTCATCTATTAGGGAAGACCGAGTCTAGTTGGCCCAAGAAGTATATTGGTTATGTGCTTTATTTATATATTTTTCATGAAAAAGGAAAGTGAAAGCAAAATTGTAAAATATAATACATCATTTTATTACATGATAATAAAAGGAAACGGCTAAAGTTAACAGCCGACATTCGAGCGCAAAATAAAATTTATTTAAATAATACAATTAGATTAATGTACATTTCGACCCATTATTGGCACTTTTCAGCGAATACAATTAAAATTTTAATAATATTAGTCGCATAAATGATCGGAGATACAACAAAGCAAAGTATGTTGTTGTAAATATGTATGTACTCACTATGTATGTACAGAGAATCTTCTAACCCTTTGTCCACAACCTTGTTTTAATCTTTAAGTCGTAAGATATTGACCAACCACAGTTGACATTATTTTTAAAATAATTGACTGTGGTTGGTCAATTTCTTACGGCCTAAAGATTAAAGCAAGGTTATGGGTAAAGGGTATAAGTTTTAACTCACAGTTAGAACTAAACTTGTTATAAACATGTGTCACTGATCGACGAAACGTAAATATGTAAGTTGTTAAGTGGTATAACTGACACTTGAAACTTTGAGACAAATCTTTTAATAAGTAGCTGAATGTATGAAATTAAATATGTATGAAATTAAATATGTATGAAATTAAATCTGAAAAACTAAAGATAAATGTGAAAAACTAGTAACACATATCTAAGGTGAATATACTTGTACAAATAAATTATTGATAGAATTAAAAATAAATATAATAATAGAATTTTCTTTCTACATTGTAACGAGTTAACGAATTAAAAGTCGAGAAATAAGTTTATAAAGTTGACAAATTCAAAATCAAATTAATTATATATAAATACATGCAATAATGTATAAAAAATATATAAAATATATAAAAAATCGTAAAATTTTTTTTAAAACATGTGCATCTTTCCCTGAGTTTCATTAAACTGGGAGTAATGTTGCAATTAAGAAATAGGAAAAGAACTGATTCAGTCAAATATATTTTCGAGTGTCTTGAAATTTGATATTAATATTATTTACCATAAATGGATAAAATTAAGTGACGTATTATCAGATAGAATAAAGTTTCCAATACATGTATGATACAGTATGATACTATTTTGGGTAATATAAGCAATTTTCATCTATAGAATGATTGAAATCGGGTATATATAGACGGGCGGAATAAAATTGACCACTATTTATGTAAAGCACCGCAAGGCTGTGGAGATTTTTTGCGGAAACTCCAGAACTACTAATCAGAATACATATTTTATATGTAGTCTTCTTTGTTAAGTTTTAAGTTACTAGCTAATTTAATCCGATATCAAGTTGCGGCATGTTCGTATTTCGATTATTACAGAAGGAAATATAGAATTTGCATGGTTTGCAGACATGACAACGTAGAGAAATTTTGTCTCCATCATATTCGTACAATCAATCACATCAATTAATGGTTGTTGTCTGAGAGTGCATTCCATTTAACGTCTGACTGTGACATCATACTATCCTTGTTTCTCACTGGATGTTAAATAAGAATAAGATGAGGTCGTAGTTGATGCGAGCGTTAAATGGAATATATCCAGAAAAATTGCAACTTCGCAATCCTGAAAAATGTGCCATTTCTAGTTCTAGTTTTCCTTAATATGAGTATTTAATAAATGCTATATGAACCGCTTGTAAGGAAGGCATCCTTTATAAATCAATTGATTTCGCTGCCAAATTTACGTACACTTGTCTATTTGAGCGTTTAACTCTTTCATACTACCGGTTTTCTTAGAAGAGATATTTTCACATTGAGACGATTAGGAATATTTGGGGGCGCTGTTTTCAAAGTTACTTTTAAAATGGTGAATTCTAAACAGTAGTCGTGGAAATATTGATATATCTAAAATATACGCTTAGATTAAGTTCTTTCTGATCATATTATGGAATAATCACATTTCGGATCACATAAATGGGATGTAAAAAATTTAAATCTGAGATAATAAATTTCAGGCAGTGATTACAAAAGAAACTTCTGAACAAATTTTCGACTATAGGTCAAAATCAGGTCTATTCCGTATATATTCTATTGATAATTGTCAATATAGTTAAGCAGTTATATAACTTTTATAGTCAACAGTTTATTTGCCAACAAAATGCGATTCTCTCTTCTATAAATTCGCCGAGTGAAACGAAGAAAAGTCTGAGGAGACGTTGTCGCGGTATGTTAGCTAAAAGTTGAGTTTTTTGAAAAGTTTATGTAACTATTTTAATGAAAAAATTAAATTTAAAAGTATATTAATTTTTTGTACTAGCTTATGTAACATTTCTTTTTAAAACAAGCTGAGATAGAAATCGATACACCTATTTGTCTAACAATTATGGTTTTTTCGCAAATGGAATATATATAAGGGAGAATGGGGCAAATAGTGACGGATCTCTTTATTTATTTTGTGTAAGCTATTTTCAAGTTGTCGAGATCGGACGTTTAACTAAAACGATACTTTCCATCTTCAATTATATAAAAAATTTAAGTACAAGACCCATAAGTCATATGAAATAACAAAATTTTCATAGAAACTAAAATCTGCATTTTGTCACTATTTGCCCCAGCGTGGGGCAAATGGTGACAATTATGAAAAACTCCTGAACTTCCATTCAGTCTCTCTTTTGACGATGTGTGACTAAATAAAAATTGAAATATAATTTCTTTACTGCCATATGTAAGAATTTTATTAAAACGAATGATGTATAAAATCTAATTTTGGTGAAATAATATGACGCGCTTTTGGAAAGTGATTTTTCAAATTACTTAATATTATTTTCTGCATTTAAACCTAATTTAATGGCATTTAAGTTACACTCAATAAAATAAATGGGAAGAATGTAATTCAACTAACATTGAATAAGTCAAGTAATGTTATTTAAAATTTGTCACTTTTTGTCTCAGGAGTTGCTTTTTCTCTTAAAACGCTTAAAACAATAAATGAATTGATATATACATATAGAAGTTAAATCACACTAAAAGAAACATATCGTACAATGCTGAACAGGTAAAATCTCATTTAAGGGTTCGAGAGTCAATACAATCTAAATAAAAATACCCAAATAAGATTCAGGTTTTACTTTGTTTCACAAAGATCAAAATTTTAGGCTTCTTTATTAACTATGTTTGGCTTAGCAGTTTAATTGTTTTTCTCAAAGATGATTAGATGTTCAAGAATTTACTCGCTATTGACATCGGGAGTAACATAGACGCGGGAAATATAGGAGAAATTTAAACTGTCACTATTTGCCCCCTTCTCCCTTATATCCCGTAGGTATGAAAACATTAAATAATTATCTAAAAAGATGTAACTTGAAAATTCTGAAAAACGCCATCTGGTATTCGGTCTCCTCTACATGAACGTCCGGCTCAATCGTCCTCTTTCGCGACAGTGCAAGATAGAATATTTACAAGAGTTTCCCAGCTTTGTTTCTTACGAGTGATCGGTACTGCAGCCACCGCATTGCGAACGCTTGCCCAAGGGACGTCCGCGACTACGAGTTGGCTTCCGAGTTCCGAGACAAGCGCCGCGGGTTCCTCTCGATGGAAAAGAACGATCCGATCCCGAATTCAGTCGTTGTATCGTAGTACACGGCCTTGGGCCAGGTAAACTCAAGCGAACTCCAAGCGCGCCGAGATAACAATGTTAAACGTTAAGCGCGACGATAGCAAGCGCGTCGAGTTTAATCCCGGAGTTATTCCCGCTGCGGATATACCGGTTCCCCCCTTCGTGCACGATATGTCGGATTTAACACGCGAATGTTCGACGGCCGATAGTAAAAATAAATCTTGCCTAACGGCCGTCGATTCCGTCGCTCGACGACGCACGGCACTTTCCTCGTTTTAACATCTCATTTAAATTTCTCGCCCGCGAGCGAAGGAGCGAAGGTGCGCGCGAGAGAGCGTGTGGAGGTGCAAGGAAACAAACGAACGCGCGGCGAACGACGGTATCAAGCGGAACAAGAGCCATCGCGCGCAGATTTACACGATGAGGCTGGCGCGTCACGAATGAGTGCGTCTTGCCGATCAAACGGTCAATCTGAATCGTTACATTGCTTTTACGGGACTCGCGCTGAAAACCCCGTCGATATCGAACCGCGATGACACTTAGTGGTCGAATCACATCCGCTTGATCCGCAATCGTTCATACCGATCGGCGCTCGCGGGTTTCACATTCGAGACGAGATGAAAAGCCAATGTGGAGCGTGAGCCGTTATCTTGTGGGATTTTTTCTGAGAATAGAAAAATAGAAAGCTCTTTTATCAGAAGTAGTTATTCAGTTACGAATAGAAAAGGAATTGATAATCGAAGCCGTCTTCAAGATAAAGTGCCGGGATACGGGTACAGCGTTTCACATTGTCGGCTTATAAAAGCGTATCTCTCGTTTTTACCCGAACATCAATTCCTGCTTTTTGAAGATACACTCGTCTAACAACATCTTGTCGCTCTTCTAATTGCGCAAGGGTCGATAGTTCCTTCTCTATTGCCCGCTGAAAACTTATCGCCCTCCGCGACGAAAATCGACCTGAATCGATCGAAGAAATCCGGCCGAGTTTACGGCGCGGCACAATTCGCGGGATCGCGCGCTTTTACGCGTACTACGTGCACGTCGAGTATGTTTGCACGTGTGCGTTGTGCCGGAGAGGAGAGGAGAGCCCGATTCATGCCGCCGTTTGCCGGAGTTTATTTGGGAATGGCGGCCCGTTTCCGTGGGTGAATTGCAGCGAGTCCGACCGTAAATTTCGCGCCGCGTAGGATCTTCGTGGGCGATTATTCGCCGCGGGCGTCCAAGATACGCGATGATGAAACCGAACACCATCGAGTCTCGTTCGGACGTCTGGCTGGGCCCGGGAGAGCGGCCACGGTCGTTTCCAGAATTCCGATGGGACACCTCACATGGCCGAACCGATCCGCGGAGAACAACGGGTTTTTTCGGGCCTCACCTCGCTCGGCTGGAGCCACGGCTCTGTGTACACAGACGTCATCGAAACGTCGTCGATTACGCTCTTCCGATAACGGGTACCATGAGAGAAGAAAACGAATGGGATGGTTCTCGATATTTATGAGTGGATGCGGCGAGTGAAGAGAGAGAGAGAGAGAGAGAGGGAGAACGCAGCTCAAAAACTGATTCTATGATGTTCTCAATTAAAGTTAAAAGATATTTTTTCAAGAAATCTTTTTTCCTTTTTGTAATAAAAAGATGAAAATGAAATTAAAAATTAAAATAAATTAATAAATAAAACAAAATTTGTTTACGTAGGATAGTTACACGTAGATAGAGAATTTTATTACTAAATATTACTTAATATTATTAAATAAATATTACTATCAAATTTTATAACCGCGGAATAGATCGACATATTCTACAGTAATTTATTTTCATGGACACAGCAATAATATTTTCTTAGGATTTAAAATGTTATTGAATTTCATAAGAAATTATTTAATTTATTGCATGGTTCAAAAAACCAAAAAACCCTTTTACTCTTAATTTTCTCCTATTCTATTCTATATTACAATATTCTTTTCTTCTATTATATTATAAAAATTCGATAATCACGTTTAAATCTTAAAAGACTTGGCATTATTTTTCCATTATTGGTGATTCTTCTTATTACTTAATCGTGTGTGTCTTCTTTTCCACTGATTTTCTATCCAAACTTCCCATTATCATATCATTGTAATGCGATTATTCATTATTGACCACTGTTTAGGTTTATGTTGCTTGACTTTGATGATGATTGTACAGGAATTAATGACGCTTATTAACTTTGATAATATATTTGTAGTATTATATTTATAATGCATCTTTGTAATATCTAAAAAACTTTTTGATCATTGAAAATAATGCAGCAATGCTATTATTGTCCTTGGACTTTTAACTAAAAGTTATACTGTTTAGTCTATACAATAGATTAGAACGGAAAACAAAATTATTAAAACAATAATTTTTTCAATCAAAGAACATGATTCAATTCAACAAAAACAAGTTTTTTATTTAACAAACAATATATTATTTAGTTGAAAATAAAATTTTATTTGCTTTAAATAATAGTGTGTTTTTTTTACTAATAACAGAGTTTTCCACAGAAAACATGGTTTAATTTATTGAAACAAATAATGTTTAATAAAAAATTATCTTGTTTGAATCTAACAAAACCAAACTAAAAAATCTAAAATATGAAACAAATAAGAATACTAAATCCAAAGGAGCTATTCTCATTGTGTGTGAGCTATTCATATTTTAAAAATTGAAATGTATGTTACTAAAAAGTTCATTGTATTCTTTAACAAAATATATCTTATAGTTATTTCTTTAACAAACAAGCCTGATAGTTTTTCTTACCACTATTGGAAAAATATATAGCAAAATTGAAAAAAATTTATATATAAAAAGCTATAATATTCTCTACATGTATATATGTAAATAAATGCATTAAATATATTAACAATGGTCCTCGCACTTTATTTCCATATGATATCATTTCAATTATTTTAATAGTAAAAATTATTTTTATCACGCAAAACAGCTCTTATATAAACTGTAGAAAACATTATTCTAATAACAATGTGTCACTTAAATACAGACATTTCTCGAATAACATAGTGTTTGATTTATACGAAGTCTCGAATAGCACGATCAAAAATTGCGACAATTCTCGAATAGCTAGAATTCTCTGTACTTGAATCGTACGAAGTCTCGAATAACACAGTCGTTATATAAAGGATAATGTACGTAAAAAACGAAAAATAAATAAAAAACTGTATGAATTTTAAATTTCGAATAACACGGTCTTGAATAACATGGAATTAACCTTGTTATTAGAGAGTTATTTATATATTCATTCACGGTGGAGAATATTAATCATTTACGTACAATATCGAATCTGCACGATACAAAAGAATATTCGATCGCTCATCAACTTTCGTAAAAAATCCGGGAAAATTTCAAAATAGTACGAATCTGTCTGCAGATTTTGATTTTATTGGGCTAACATTTTATAACTAAGATTTTTC
The DNA here is from genome assembly GCF_010583005.1 of Odontomachus brunneus. Classification (NCBI taxonomy): domain Eukaryota; kingdom Metazoa; phylum Arthropoda; class Insecta; order Hymenoptera; family Formicidae; genus Odontomachus; species Odontomachus brunneus. The sequence goes on from NW_022639636.1 coordinate 395,873, forward strand.
CATATCGTCGGAAAGAAATATATTGATTTTCTCAGTAAAATTGTAATAATTCAAAATTTGCCGTGTCTCTGACAGACCTAAATTATATTGTAGGTTCCAAAAGTATAAATGTATGTGGAGAGTTAACATGAAATTTCAAAGCGCGTACGCGTTTTGGAAAAGTTACTCAGTTACTCTTAAATCAAACACTCTTCACGTTTCTAACTGCAATATTTTTCCGATTTAAAGAAACCTAAAAGAACCTATGTTGACGAGAAAATACTCAATTGACGTTTCAGTTTCTACTATTGTTTCTACTATTTTTATAATAATTATATAAAAAACACATTATATAAAATAATTATATAAAATATTTGTATATAATTATGTATAATATAATATAATTTATAAATAATTATATATAATAATTATATAAAAAACGCATAGTCAACATGAACTTTGGGCCAACTCGACTCGATTTGCCCTGCACTATCTCGTAATTGGTTATCAATATCCGCTCGAAGATTAAATGCATCAATTTCGCGTATCTTTACATATAGTTTTACATGTATCTTTATGTATGACATAAATATGTATTTCCTACATCTGCTACAAGTTGACTGCTACAGTAGGAAAGTAAAATTTCATGTCTCAAAAAAGGTTATACCCAGACAACATAATGTCTAAAATTGGAACATAAGACGTCTTAAAAACATTTATACATAAATCGTCTGAAAGACATCTTAAAGATGATTTTTAAGATGTTTTATGTCCCGATTTTAGACATTATGTTATCTGGGTAGCTTTAAAATTTGAGTTAAATTTGGTCTTTTTTTTTTTAAATAAAAGCTAATGAAATTTAAAACAACTTTGTCGAGTTACACTTTTGTCTTTTTACTTCCCTTCTTTTAAATCAGACATAAAGAAGTTAAAATTAGAAATTCTTTTCAACCAATCACTAGATAACTCATTTCATATCTCATTTAACTTAAACATCAGTTATATATATTGAAATTATACATCCAAACGCTAATTGTAGATTTGAGAAAAATCATACAGATCTTGTATCTTCTCCTTTTCCATCTTTCAGTTATATTTCTTTTTGCTTTTATCAAGTCTGCATAGACTCACTAAATCTTGCTTTAAACGAGATTAATTGAAATAGTACTTAATTTTAGTAAATAAAAACTAGTAAATTAAGACTAAATTATTATCATTATGTTATAAATTTTTTTATTAATTATTGTTTTCGCGAAGTATAACAAGTTTTGAGTTTCCTCATTTACCGGAATTGTTCGGTTTAAAAAAAATTTTTTAAATCTAACTTTTTTATGTTTGATTTAGAAGAAGAGGAAAGTAAACGACAATATTTTAGTTCGACAAAGTTGTTCTAAATTTTATCTTCTCTCAAAATTTTCAGCTCCCATTGAAAAAAAAAGAAAGCATAGAAATCGGTTCAAATTTCGAAATTATAATCTATTTTGAAACATGAAATTTCATTTGATCCCATTGTACGATTTGTAATGCGCTCGGAGAATCAATTCTACGAGATTAAGTGTCGATAAAGCTAATTTCAGCATTTCTAACCGCACGGCGCGACTCAGATTTCATTGACACGCGTGACGGGTGTTAAATAATTCATTAGCGCGGCGTTAACAATTTATGCGCGTCGAACAGCTCGACGCCTCGTTTGTTCGTTCTTCCATCGTTTCGTCTAATGATCTCGCCGCCCGCACAAATCCCGATGCGCAATCGACGATTCATCGAAATGTGCAACTCTAAGCGAAATGCGCGCCTGACAACGTAACATAATGTTCTCAATTAGGCGTGGCGTGCGTTTTCTTGAATAATGCAACCCCCTTATCTGTAACCTGGCCGTTTCGCTAATCCAACCAACGATAAATCGTATCCGAGTTCTCCGCTAATCGATAGTCAATCGAAACCCGTTTCTGAATCGCGCTAAAATGACGAGAAATTCATTCTTCCACACTGAGAGAAAAATATAGTTGCCTTTGGCGTCAACTATACGTTTTTGTGAGTTTAGTCAGAAAAATAATTAGAAGAACCATTGTTTTAATAAGTGTTATTAGGAAGATGGTTCTTCTAATTATTTTTCTGATTAAAATCACAAAAAAGTATAGTTGACGCCGAAGGTAACTATATTTTTCTCTCAGTGCACTTTGCAGCGGGTAAAACTAATAGAAACATACGAATATATACGCGTTACTCGAATAAAAATGTACACTTGCCCAAATATCAAATCGATTGTTCGGATAGACAGTGCGAGTTATAAAATTTTACAGCGACTGAATTTCATATACGCGACACCGCCTCTTTATTCTAAAAAAAGCGAAACATTTGTTACCAGTCTGCTGAGTGTGTAAACTGAATGTCCCAATGTATATGATAATGACTTTCGAGATTTTGCGCCGACCTGAATATAAACGAGAAAGATTAATTTCTATTTCTCGAATATGTTATTGCTTGGAAATATCTATTTGTTCGTCTCATTTGTAGACCGATTCATAATAATCTATTCGTTTGTTCTCGCTTGTACGTATATATATCTAGCATAATAATTCATTTGCATTGAAACAAGTCGCACACACGCTCACGCACGCACGCATGCACGCGCGCACACGATCGCGTGGAGCATTCCGGATTCCATTGTCGCGCGCATTTCGCAAACGAGTTCCTAAACGCGACGAAATGCCGTACAGCCGCGTTCTTCTTTTGCATAAAATATTCGCGACCGATTATTTCACGAGAACGTATTTCGACGCGTTTAGGCGGCCGCATTGTTTACCGTTTCATTCACGCCATTGCCGCGCGTTAAATAATTCATTAATGTCGGGATAATTTACGGTCGTTATCCGAATCACGCGCAGATAGGCTTCGAGTATACGATCCGATACGATTCGATCTCCATTGTCGGTCGCGCGTCCAAATAATTCTGCGGGTGATTTTCGAAGGAAGGAGAATATATGTCTCGGAAATACTCGATCCTTTCGCCGAGTGCGCGAAAAAATAATCGCGGATCCCGGATATCGTCGAATTTAAGGAGAATCTTTGCCCCTCTCATCCTTTCTGCTAGAGAGATTCGGTAGTAATAATTAATGCAATCGAGTCGGAGTGCTCTGAAAGGATCGATCGTCCGAACCGCTCATTGTAATTAGAAAGACGCAGGAAAATTTCTCGCTACTCTCTAAAGTGCAATAAGAGTATTCTTTACTGAAATACTATACTTATAACTGGCGGATCAGTTATAAGTGTAGCATTGCAATCAGTAAAAAACCTCGCTGAAAGGATCAGTTAATAGCAACGACTGTTACACGGGGAGAATATTATAGCTTTTTTTTCATATAAATTCTTTTCAATTTTATTATGTTTTTAATAATTCACTCTCTTAAGGGGATTAGAACAGTTTGAAATCTTCAAACAATCGATTTTTGGGTTTTTACGTAATTCATTTGCATTGAATTATTTAAATGTAATTGTTTAGTACAATTCATTAAGAACATTTTGGCGCAAGAAGGACCTCGATATTCGCAAAATTGAGTTCAGGAGAGCAAAAAATGTGAGGCGGCGCGCGGCCTGCGGAGCGCGTGCGATCATGTAGTGTAAGAAATGTAAATATTGTTTATTTAAAACAAACTAATAAACAGTAATAACGGTTAGAAAACTTAGAAATAATAATATCGGAAACAAAGGCTATAGGAGTGTGAAGATCACTGCTAACAAATATAAGAGTAACAACAAAGGAGACGAGAACAGTCGGTCGGTCGGTAGTAGAAGCTGTCGGTCGTTTATTTTTCAAAACAGCATTTTCCGCTCGTTTTGCCATGATTACTCAAGAACGGTTAAAGATATCGACTTGCTCTTTTTTTTTAAATTAAAGATAAAGACATACTGCATAGATTGAACTGAAGTTTGCATATGAAAATTAATTTTTTAATACCGTTTTAACAATATATAACTGGAATTTTTAAACATTTTTTGTTTTTTGTTCGTTATTTCTCTAATTTTTTAAATTTCTAGTTCCATTGCATGTTAATCTATAGAGGGAAATCTTATCTACAAAATGATGCCTGGCGCATTAAAAAATTCCAACTCGTTTTTCTGGAATCGTGGCAAAACCGTAAAAACAACGTTTCTTTAATTTAACAATATATTACTCAATTATTAATATTTTCTTAACTTCTACCGCTTATTGTATTCTTAAAGGTATGTATAAAAACTAAGAAAAAAAACAAACCTTGTGTATGTTTATTCGTTCGTCTACAATCGTCAATCGAATTTCACTCAATTTTTGGGAGATGAAACTGTTCTAGTCCCCTTAAAGTGAATCAGTAAAATTGTTTCCGTTTGAATCAGTAAAAGAACTGTTTCTCTGATAATCAGTGAGTATTTACTAATTTCCAGTGAAAACACTTTCTTTACTGCTTCATCTTATTTCTCATTGATTTCGACAAGTGGAAGTAAGATTTATCTACAAAATTTGTAGTACAAAAATTTGTTATACAATGTATTAAATCCAACTTTCTGTGTTTGTGACGATAAAATTAACGGCTACCATATGACTTACATGCAATGACACTGTATGTATTTGCAAAGTACATTAATAATGACTATTATTAACTGATTTCTTTAGGAAGATTTTACTTATTTTAGTGCTATACTTCTAACTGAACAACAAGTTATAAGTATAGCATTTCAGTGAAGAATACACTGTGATTGTATTTTAGAAAGCAAGAAAATAGATTAACAGTAAGATTTATCTTGCTACGAAACATAGTATAAATTTCGTAATATAGCAGATTTTGCTAGAAATAGCAAGTCTCTTAATAATATATTTTATAGTTCCTATAATATATAAATAACACATAGGGAATGAAAGAATAGTTTTACTGCATAATGTCGATCTATTGCTCGCTTACAAAATCCTATAGTAATTTTTATTATAAAATTCTCTCCTTGTATCATCAGTGCTGATACAGTTTATAAACATAGACAGTACTATCGCACGCAAATTGCATGAAATTAATTCTAACACCACGAACACAGAAAATCGGATTTTACACAATATATAACAAATTTGTATATTACAAATTTCGCAGTAAAATCTTATTTTCATTGAGCAAAATAAGTCAGATACAAAAAGAAATAGTGGAGGTATTTTCACTGAGAATCAGTGAATAATCACTGATAAACGGTGAAATACTTCTTTTGTTGATTCAATCAGAGTTTTATTTGTATTTTGATTTTCTTTAAGAAAGTCGAGCTACGTCAATCCAATTTCATCGGTGTAAAAGGGAGACAAACGCCATCCACGTTTGCTTGCGACATAACACAGTATACAATAAAATTATTGCTTTACGCGTACAATAAAAACGCTATATCTTGGCACAAATTGTCATTGAAAAAATGCAACCTATCTTAATAGTAATTCATATTACTCTATTACCGATGCAGTAATAGCTCCCTTATCGTCAACAACAATTACTGCGCGTGTCGGGCACTTCCTCAGTAGTCACTCGAGTCGATTTACCTTCAATTTACGAGAGATATAGCTATCCAAATACGAGCGACAGATTACTGCGAGCGAGCGCAAATTCCCGCAGCGGACGTCTTTTTCGGTCGTTAAAAGAAACGAAAGTGACGGGCCATTATCCCGTTTCCCCACAAAAACGAACCGCTTTCGTCCGCAGCAGCGAGGAGAGCAGGGCCCTCGCCCAGGCCATTTATCTCGATAATGACAGTTCGGAACAATTTCTATATTAGAGGACCTCATTAGGGTGCCGCGCCAGCTTGTAATTTTCCCCGTCGACATTTTTACGTTCGCGAATGCGCGAATTAAAATGCGACGGCGGGACCGCGGCACCACGCGCGCTTCGTCGAACCTTATAATACATATACTCCTTCCCTCCCTCCCTCCCTCTGCCTCACCACACATACGCACATACGTGCACACAGCCTCTTATTAATCGCGCGAGTGTCCTTTTTTAATGAGCTTGAGAGGGATACAGAGGCAGGTGTCCTAAGCGGAAAGATAAAGTAGCAAAACATCATTTTAGAAATGGTAAGATTCGCGCTACATTTGATTCGACTTGGCTAACTGCTTAAGAATGTATTACTCGCATCACGAAATTGACGAAAAAAATTACAAATTAATCTATATTGCATTTTTAAGAGTGACACATATAATTTGACATTAATTTAGAGTTTGGATCAAAGGTTATTCCATTTTGAAGAGAAAGTCCGCCAAACATGAAGATACCAAATGACGTATTAATGACGTATTATAGAAACGTCATTATTGCGTCATTTTACGTTATCCTGTTATTTGGTAATATTTTTACACATGTTATTATAGGAACACATGTTACTATCTTCAGCAAAGAAAAAGATAATTAAAAAATAATGAGAAAAACTTTAATTCTTGTTTATATGTATTTGAAAGTATTCACACAGAATGCACGTAAAGGTTTATTGTGTAAGATATATATATATATATATATATATATATATATATATATATATATATATAAGTTTAAATCAGTCATAAATAATATACATTAAAGTAAATACGCTACAAAAATGTTGTAAAGTAAAAATATGTTGTTATACAACTGTATTGTCTATGTAGTATACGTTTTTACATGAAAGATTGGAATATTAACGTATTGACAGTAATTGTTTCGTACTCATAATAACATATTCAGCAACTGTTTCAAAGACTATATATATGGACACATTCTTAATTATATCGTAGAGCTTTCCGTAGATTTTTTTCATTTACGATACTGCGAGTAGCGACGCGGCGCTATGAGTACACTTAATTTTACGTGTATATCGAATTAGCGAAAGTGTAAAATGGCCGAAATTATTGCACTGCCACAATTGCTTTTTATATAATTATTTGGCCGCCCGTATAGAGAGTCGCGCTATATATATATGTATATATAATTATCGATGCACAGTAGCATTCCTGCTGCCAGCGAGATGTTATCGTCGCAATATTGCTCGTGCTAAAATTTTTGCGATAATATCGAGCGGCGTGCAGAAAAGGGACTTCTTTACACACAGTTAACGTTGACAATTGGCGCGGCGTACGGGTGAATGTACCGACAGACAAGTAATTTTAGTCTACGTTTCAACGTGCGTCATCGGCGTTTCCGGAATTAATACTTGAACGTGACGAGACATCAAGCGGAAAACTTTCAGCGCGCAGTTCATGTCCCGTCAAGATGCTTGTCTCCATATTTTATTTCTCGCATCGCGCATCGCGACTTGACCTGTTCGTTTTGAGAGCTTTGTCCAGTCGCGTCTAACAGCAATCCAGCTCTAGGAGCTTGAAAACTTTACTCACACTTATACCGCAGCGCGTATGAAAAGAAATCGTCTATACGGTAATCGCGCGAGGTGTTTTTTCTTTTATTTCTGAACTAAAAATGCTTAACGGAAGGCGCGAAGACTTCATTCTTTTATTTCAGGATAAATGATCTCATCATAGCCTGAGGTTTATTATTATAATAAATGTTTCTAGCGGACATGAAAATATGAAACAGTTCTCATTGTTCATAGTTCATATATGAACTTATGTCATAAATTAAGCATTACTCTCGTATTGTTTCTCTAAAAAATATTGTTAGAGAAATTCCCTTACGTATCTTACCTTACGAAGATTTTTCTTTAAAAGCAAAAGGAAAATATTCTAAGAGCACAATATTCTTAAAGTTAGAGGAATTTCATCTTTTATTTATAGTTCAAGTAATGTTCGTAATATAAAAATTTCTTCTAGTATTCTGTTTCAAATAAATATATTCCCCTTGGGAAATAAAGAAAGGGGAAAATAGGATAGTATCTACTATACTGAGAAAAAATGTTAGATATTTGTAACTATAACCGTATGGAGGAATAATTACTATAAATTATGGTCGAAGAAATCATTCTTTTATGAAATTCTATTATAATGTTAGTGATAATAATCCTATATGTGCATTCTACTACTATTATTTTAGTATTAGAACTATCAATAAATATGGTTGAAGTAAAAAACAGCTATAATTTTAAGTTAAACAAACCATTTCTGTCTCTCAGTAGATTTCTGATTAATATTTCATTTAAAAAAGTACTATACTCTTTCGGTGAGAGTTCTCGCTTATAAATATGGGATTACAGAAATATGGGATTACAGGAAATAGCATCTTGTAACGTATTGTAATATAATGTATTTATATAATTATTATATACGTCATTAATATTTCACATAATTATCCAGATAGAGCTTTATGATCATCACGGAGTGAGATCATTGATGATGAATACTTTACAATTTTGTTAATTAAGCAAAAACTCTTGTAACTAGAGTTCTTTCATCAAATGTTAGAATGTTCTGCTTTTGGTTTTGGGAGAATTTTCTTGAGATTATATATAAAAGGATTCCGCTAAGAACAAGATTATATTTTTCAAGTGTACGTTTATATTCGATCTCTTGCCTTACACTGTACTCTCTTAAAATAAACCAATTGAAATGAAGAATGAATTTCTGATTGAATCAGCAAACGACTATTTCATTCGAAGATCAGTAAGTATTTATTGATTTTCACTGGAAATGCTCCGTCTTTACTTAACTGCTCCGTCTCATTTCTCTCTCTCTCTCTTTCTCTCTCTCTCTCTCACTGATTTTGATAAATGGAAATAATATTTCACTGTAAAATCTATAATATACGAATTCATTACACGCTATTCCAAATCCAATTCTCTGCGTTTGACGATTGAATTAACGGTTCCCATGCGCCTTGTGTGTAATGACACTACCCGTGTTCGCAAAATGAATCAATAATGGAAGCAGTCGCTGTTATTAACTAATACTGTCGGTGAGATTTTATTGATTGTAGTGCTATGCTTCTAACTGAATCATCAGTTATGAATATAGCACTTCAGTGAAGAATACACTGTTTGTATTATTTTAGAGAGACCAGACGACTTACTCCTATATGTGGCATTTAGACATTCCAAGAGAATCGAGCTTCTCTCGAAAGGAGACGCGTGATGAACACTGAAGGTCGAAAATTAATTGACAAGTTTTTAACAGGGTAATGAAAGTAACGAGTCGTGACGGTAGGCAGGTAGACATTGAGGGACGGTGTAAAATCACATGATAGACTGGCCGTTCCATTTTTGTTGGGAATGGCCGCATTAAACGTTACGGATGGCCGTACCGAAAGCGGTGAGCGATTTTTCTTCAAGTTAATGCGTCGGCAAGAGAAGCACTGCGCCAAGAGAATTATAGACTGCGTGCAATATCGTACCGGAGCGGGAACAATGCGCTCGCGCGCGAAGACATGCGGTAACAATAAACATAATAATATGGCGAAATTGCCGGTCTGATTATTGAGCTGCAAGATTGAGACGACAAAGACAACCGTCGTGTGACAGATTCGGCACGTTGCGGCGATTAAGATAGAAAGAAGTCAATTCCAAACATCATATAAAATATCGCAATTAATCGTATGATTCGCATCTAATCGTTGAATCGGATAAGTACGAAACAATTCGCTTGAAGAGGAAAAAATGTGAAATGTTTAAGAAATGCAGTTGTAGCTACGAGACAAAGTTATTTCTCAAGTAAAAGAGCGAATCCTTATTTCGCTGATGGCTATACTTTCTAATAAATCCGAGACGGTTGTGATGAGACAGATGAGAAATCGCGCGTTGATATATTCACATGAAGTGTCAATTATGTGGCTGTCGAGTAATGAGTTCCCGCGAGCCAAGAGAACGACGAAAATTTATACCGCGAAATTTTCGGAGAGATGAATGCGATCGAATTTAGAGTTAATGTCGCTTTAAAATGTAACATGCGTTAACGCGTGCGGTATACAGACGGAGTAAATGCTCGTCCGTGTTAAGAGAAATTGCACATTACGATCAAGTTTGCAATCAAGTTGCTTAAATTGTTCGGTGACAGGAACTCGAGAACAAAATATAGAATTTGCAAATGTTCGTTTGCGAAACTGATACTTTTTAATATTGCGATTAATGTAGCGTTGCACTTGAATTATCGACTAATATGTTACTTATTTTGTAAGTCAAAGAAGAATACGTTCGTCCTACTCACTCAAATAATGCAGAAGTTAGCAAAGTAATATGAAATATTGAATGCAAGACATTAAATTATAATTCATACGGCATGTATCAGCAAAAAAAGAAAATTCGGAAAATGTTTTATATGCGGAAAAAAAGATTGGTTGAATTAGTGTGACAATGAACGAACCAAACGCGTTGTGGTTGAAGAAAACAAAATTTTTGGTTAATATGAACCAAATTCGGTTAATATGAACCAAATTCGTTCATTGTCACGTGAATTCAGCCGATCTCTTTTCTCTGTGTAATTCATGTAACAGTGAGAATGTAACGCTTCCTATGCGCTCTGTCGACGTCAATTAATATTTATTGATAAAACGCGTCTAATTAAAACGCTCATAAAGTTTACGTAACTTTTTAAATTGAATAATTAATTGTAAGAGAATTCCGTGAAAACCTCTAGAAGCGATAAGCCAAAAATGTTCCACGTTTATATGAATGAACCATCACGTGAATGATGTATGAGAATTTCAGAGTGTGGAATTAAGATAAATTGAAGTGTAGCCAAAATGTATAAGTTGTAACCAAGACAATATTTATTGAAAAGATGAAACGAACTTTCCGGAGCACCGAATATATTTTTGAAGTAAATGTCAAAGGGAGTAGTTTCAGCGTTAAGTTTGAATTTGATTGATATTCCTTTTCCTTTAAAGAATCCAATGCAAGGAAACTACCAAAGAATTACCATCATGTTTTTACTTTTAACAATTTAGTCTTACGACGAATGGCAACATATTTTCCGGTTCTAAGTCATGACTCATTATACTTGCACGTTTTACACTTGACAACTGATCCCTATTAAAATTGTAAGCGATTTTCCTTTGCGATCGTCATCGTCTTCATATCCTTGTCATCGATCGACCACTACTAAACTCGCACTTTCACAATCAGAAGAGTCTCTTGGACGATATTACAGATTGATCAACAAGCTTGAAGATCACGAAGGGACTCACCATGCTGATGCAATTTCCCACCACCGACGGCTTGCTGCTGCGGATGCCTATGATGTTGTTGCTGCTGCTGCTGCTGCTGCTGCTGTTGTTGTTGCTGCTGCTGCTGTTGCTGCTGCTGTTGCATCTGTTGCTGACGTGAATCCCGCGCCATGATCGCGGCGATGCTAAAATCGGTCGCGCACTGCCTGTTCGAATTGCAATTGTTGTTGAGATTGTTGAGAAGGCTACTGTTCGGCGACGGACTCGAGCTTTCGTCGCCGTCATCACCGGCGCATCCGGACAGCCCGGTGGGAACCGCGGGGGTGGCGGTGCTTTCGCCCTGCATCTTCCTGCCCAGATAGAGGTGTCGGGATTCCTCGTCGTCCTCCTCGCTGCCGGCTCCTCCGCCGCCACCGCCACCGCCGCCGCCTCCGCCACCGCCGCCGCCTCCGCCACTGCCGCCGAACGAGGTCAGTGTCAGTCCGTTTCTCTTCCTACCGGCGAGACCTCGCGACTCCAGCAACATCACCTCGCGCGCTGCTTCCTGGGCCACGTGGGGTCTACCGATGAACTAAACTAGTTCAAGCGTCTCTGATCCTTGACGTTGCGATTACGCCACGTTATTTTTTACGAGTATTGTGAGCCGCGATGATGCCAACGATGATAACGGCGACGGTGCGGATTTCTGTCCTCAATACGCCGATACCGGTGCAGCGGTGTCAGCATTCTCTTCAGCGCTAGCTCCAACTTATAATGGCCCACATCACACGCGCGCAGTAACCTTCACGTGCGAGTGAAGCCGAACGGTGCGAACGGGAACCGTACGCGAACGCGAACGAATTCAATTGCGCGGCGCTTGTCGCTCGAGTGATCGTACTCGATCGTGACCGGCGCGTTAATTGCACGATCAATAAAGCGCACGGCCAGGAAGGAACCGAAAGGAAAGAACGTCCTGGTCTCAAAATCGTTCTCCAGACACACACTGAAACGTTGTTGAACGGTTGGCCAGTGACACTTGCTGGCCGAGATACCGGCAACGATTTGGGCAGAACTGAAAACGTCAGGTACCGTACACCTCCTGAATTACGCGAGATTCGAAAGGGCGAGTAATGTCGCCGCGGGAAAAACACGATCGCATCTATGTGACGCGCGCGCGCGCACACACGAAAAGCAGAGAGTATCGCTCGCTTTGATGTATCGTTTATACTCCGACACCGCGCGAGTGAAACGTGGCGCGGACAGAGTGAGGCAGGGAACGACAGACCGACCGGTTGCCCGACAGACTGACCCGCGCCACCGCCGGTCGCCTGTTCGTTTCGGCCCCCACCCGCCACGCGATCGGGCTCAGGCTCGGGTCGACGAGCCAAAGGGACGGTAAGACCTATAAGCTGAAGCGAGATGAATGGATACTCGACTGAGTGGCAGCGGGTGTCGATGGGCGGCTCCAGGAACAACACGCTCCGCCTCTGGGTTCGGTTCCTGACTCCGCCTGCAGCTTTCTCCCGCTCAAAGCCCAACTCGAGGCTCGCCCGAGCGTTATTACCGCGCCGTTCTTTCTCTTACGTACATTCCCTCTATTATCTCTTTCTCTCTTTCGCGCTTATGTCCGACTAAAACTGCCAACCGGGAGCCGACGATACATACAAACATACATACCCTAGCGCACGTCCACAGGAGGGGGATCCGGTCAGCAACGGTGGTGGTGGTGCCGATGCTGGTGCTGATGGTGTTGGTGGTGGTAGTCGTCGTCACCGCCGTCGTCCTCGTCGTCGTCTTCGTCATCATCGTCGTCGTCGTCATCGTAGTTGCCGCTGCTCCGGCCAGGTCGTCTCTCCTCGTTGCACATTGCTTTTTTCCATGCCGTCTGCTTTCTCCCTCTCTGTCTTTCTCCTTCCCTTAAGATCGTCCTTGTCCTTTCCTCGCGTGCCTCCACCTTCGTTCTCCCCTCTTGATGTCCCTGCCAACCCAGGAAACCTGCCCCGCCCGATACGCTCGTGCGCTACACGTCCACACGTACAGACGAGAGGCAGGGTGGCGGCGCGGTATTATGGTTTCGTACGCGCCATCCAGCTACGGCAGCTGCCATTTTTTCTTACGAGAGGGGGGCAATTGCTGACAGGGGCCGCTTTCCTTCGCGGCAGTACGCCGCGACTCTCTTCTTCTTTTTTTTTGCTAGCCCCTCTGTTTCCTCTCTTCTTTTCTCTCTCTTTGTCTCTCCCGCCCCTTTCCCCCTTCTTGCTTTGTCTGCGTTTTCTCTTTTCGTCTTCCGCCACCCTCTCCAGCACAATTTATTGTTTTACTAGCGAAGCTTTAAACACGGCCGAGCGGCGACGGCGGTGGCGGCGGCGGCATCAGCGTCAGCGTCAGCTTCAGCGTCAGCCGCGGGTAACGCAGGTGGGTGGTTAGCTCGTTGCTGGCTGGCTGGCCGGACAGTAGATAGGGTGGGTAGTGGTGATAGTGGTGGTAGTAGCGGTGGTAGTGGTAGTGGTGATGGCAGTGGTGGTGGTGGTGGCGGCGGCGGCGGTGGTGGCGATGGTGGTGGTGGTGGTGGCGGTGGTGGTGGTGGTAGTGGTGGTAGTGGTGGTAGTAGTGGAGGAGAAGGAGGAGGAGGTGAAGGAGGAGGAGGAGAAGGTGGTTGCTCAGGCGGCACGGGTCGGCTCGACTGGGTTCGGCCGTCGCCAAGTGCGGGCGTGGGAGCATATCGTCGTGCACTCGCCGGGAAATCCCGTCAGCGTCTACTATCAACGTACCGCGGATACGCCACACTTGGCCGATCGCGCCCTTATTATTCTCAATCCTACGTTCCCGCCGTGTCCTTCTTTCCTTTTCGCCTCCCAAGTCGCTCGTTTCATCTAATCGACATCATCTGACGAGATTTGCGAATGTTCGTGGAGACGCGTCGCGCTTCGTCGATTTTATGACGAATAATGCAGAGAGTTTTATTGATTTTTTCGAATGCAGTTTCTATTTGCTTTCTTCGTAACGCTTATACATGTGCTTTCTTCTGTGTGTATTGTATATTTGCATTTACAATGCTCCAGTCGGAAAATGAACTGAAATGAATCCAAACATTCCATAGTTTTTCCTGTTTCCTTTTTTCGTAATTTTTCTTCAGATTTGCTTTTCAGCCTTTCACGCATTTAATGATTAATCATTGTGAATTTTAAAGAAACAAAATATATAATGTCTATAGAATTAGGTATTCGAATGCATATAAAACTTATTAAAATGCATAAAAGTCACCTACTATTGTGCAAACTCTGTTATAATAATTATTAAAATATAAATGTAAGAAAGAATTAGTTATATATTAATTATATATTAGTTAATTAATATATATATACGATGCGGTAGGACGAGTTCTGGAAGATATTCTGAAGAGATATATCTTCGCCTTGTTTCTTAACCTGCTGGCAATAGCAAATATAGCATGCGGCTCAAGGATCATGCATGTAACGTAGGATTGCATCACTCGCTGCTTGTAATATTACTTTCGCTGTCATTCTATTTCCACTGTTGCTAGGAAACATTCAACAAGCTCAAGATATACATCTTCAAGCTCTTTATGAAGCTTTTTTCTATCGCATTGCATATACTCATTCGCCAATTTTCTTTCATTAATATCCCATTAATTATTGTCGTAGTTCACAAAATAGTAAAGGATTATTCAGTTTAACCTACACACGAATGTATCCGATAGCTTGTATGATGTACGAAAAACGAGAATCTAGATTAAGGTTCTGCGCGTAGTTGCATAATAATTCTCTTATTTATAATATTATTATTATATGTATTTTTTTCACAGAGGAAAAAGTGAAGAAATTCGAAATGTTGACCGAGATGTTTGGTTAATCTTTCGGGACGTTCGATGCTCTATTGTATATGTGTCCGCGAATGTCCCTCAAAATCTTTTTTATCATCCTTCTTCTTGGCGATTTGAGGGATTATTATCGTCGTTATTGTCGTTTGTCGGAAAAGTACGCGTATTGCAATGCGCAACTATTTTTTCCGCTGGGCAATTCTCCGACAGAAGTATTACAGTCGAAATAGCGTTTCCTCTGGCGGAACGAGCGCCGAAGATGAATGGGGGTTAGAGTCCCGCATCGACGGCGTTTTTTCCTCCCGCCTGCACCGCGAGATATTATTTCGTCGAATATCTCTCGCGAGTCGTTTCGAACGCGGCATTTTGCTGAAGATAAGTCTTGACTTTAACTGGCTCGGATACCCGTAAAAAAACCGCGACGTCGTTGAATCCATCGCGCGGAACAGCGCCGTTATTTCCGCCATGATTGGATTGTCAATTACAATCGGCTCCGCAATTTCGGAGACGTCTCCGGAGGAATCAATTTCACCGGGAGGCAAACGAAAACCCGAGTCGAAATTTTGATCCTATTTTCAACTTCAATATTTCATTTAACGCCTACTTGGATATCCTGAAACGTATATCACTCTTTTTGATTTTATTTAACTTACTAACTTTGTCGAGAGGTTTTCTTTTTTAAAATCTATAAATGGCATTTTGTGCATTTTCTGCTATTTAGAGGCGTTAAGTATGACTTTAGTTCCTATATGTGTGCAACATACACTGATCCCTTAGAATATAAGATACACTCGGGTATGATAGCCATACGGAAAAGATGGTCACAGCTATAATTTCTTCAATAATTGCTAAAAAACGTTTTAGCATCTAAGTATACATTTATAAACTGCTGTAAATGTCAATTATCTTGGAGAATGACTACAAAAGCGCACTATTTTAACAATTATTAGGGAAATTATAGCCTATGGTTATCTTTTCCGTATGGCTATGATAGGCCAAGATTACTCTACAGACATTAGAAAGTTCAGGTCGAAAGTAGAGCTAAAATTTTGACTTGAGAATAAACAAAATTTTGTTGGCTACAAAATAAAAAATTAACTTTTCCATAAAATCTATTTTTTTATTTTTTGTTTTTTCTTTTCTTGTTTTTCTTTTCTTATTCTATGTCTTTTTTATTTTTCCGCGCCGCATGAGATAGTTTCCCGAACGTCATGAACCTTCGAGTCGTTAATCGCGAGAATCGAAATGATCTCGCAGCCAGATCTAGTGGTCAGTCGCGATCGGCGGCGGCGCGAAAATGCGAAATCGCGTCCGGTGACCGCGCGAAATAATTAACGTCGCGTTAAAAAGCTGTATGATGCCGGTTAACGAAGAGAAGTAGCGCGCACGAAAATAAGAAGGTATTCGGGCGCGCTGTGGCGGAGGCATATTACTCCGGATATTATTATAATAAAGCAGGAAATTACCTCGTGTGATAAATGCGCGGGTAGCGATGCGGCCTCGTAAATTATATCATCAGCGGATTATCGTAATTACACAGCGCGCGGCGTATCGCGCGCGGGAGAAACGACGCGCAATGCCGCTGCGGGGGAGGAGAAGGAAGAGGAGGAAGAGAGGAGGAGGAGGAAGAGGAGGAAAAGAGGAGGAGGAGGAGGAGGAGGAGGAGGAGGAAAAGAAGGAGGAGGAGTAGCAGGAGGAGGATGCAGAGGTGGAGGGGAAGGAGCGAGCTAAAAATCTCGCGATTCGCGCGGCGCATTGTGTTGTTATTATTATCCCGCGGGTGGTAAACGTAATCGTTCGCGCACAAATTGCTAGCCGTGCGAAACAGTTAATCGAGGTGTGACGCGCGATCCGCCATGACACGGCGATGTATTTACGCGCGATCGGATATCGATCCTGCTTTTATCCCCGCGACCGGAAGCGCCTGACGCCCCCAGTTATCGTGTTATCGGGCCCCGACTTTCGGTGACGCCGGCGTGGCGCAGTTCGCGCGCGGTCGCGTCTGCGGCTTGATCAGGTTAATTCAATTAATCGATCCACCGCACATTGGGCGAGAACGCTAATTTAAGCGCGCGACAGGGGAAAGCGGGGAGATAGAAATTTAGAGAAATCTTTGGCTGTAAAGTGCGCAAAGTGTTTAAACGGTTCAAGGGAAGAAAATGGTGCACATAACCATAAATATTTCGTTGTGATCAGTATAGTTACATCATTCTGGTTATCTTTGTGTGATGGTAATGTGTGTATGGTTAATATGGCTCAGTTACTTTGGTACATCAATCATAAAGTAGCTGCGAGTAATTTGGTAATTTCAATCAGAAATCGATTGGGATAATATTTAGTATCGATACACTCTAAATGGAGCAATCAAATATCGCCAGTAACTCAACAATTGTTATGTATTTGTAATAATCACATAATTAATCGTGTTCTTTACGGAAACATTTTATTGAATCTAGCATAATCAGACTTATGTGCGAACTGATCATATCGTTTTTCCCATATATGGCTCAAATTTCTATACGGGAAGAATTTTATAGTAAAAATTGTTATAGAATTTTCTAACTGAAGGAATAGATTGATATTTTGCTGCAATTAATTATTTTGTAATTTTTCAAATATGCTACTTAAATTTTTGAAACTGAAATGTGCTTTAAAAAAATTTGCTATGTTTCTGGAGAAATTTACTATATTACTCAGTAAGATAGATTTTACTAATAGTTTATTCTCGTACTATTATAACATAGTAAAATTGAAAAAAATTTAATTCAAAGAAAACTATAACACATATATATATATACACATATATATATATACACATATATATTTTTTCTATTGATGACATTTTATATTGTATATTGATATAGTAATGAATTATA
Organism: Odontomachus brunneus; assembly: GCF_010583005.1. Taxonomy (NCBI): domain Eukaryota; kingdom Metazoa; phylum Arthropoda; class Insecta; order Hymenoptera; family Formicidae; genus Odontomachus; species Odontomachus brunneus. The sequence continues at coordinate 413,629 of NW_022639636.1, forward strand.
AAATTGTTCAAAAGATATAACGTGTGCTGTTATTTATTTATGTTATTAAATCTCCATTCATCAAATTTCTGTAAACTTGGACATCGGTTAAATTAACACAATAAATGTGTTTTTTTTTTAATCTTAGCCCACTATAATCTGTGCAGGTCTGTGTTGAAAGACATCCAATTACTTGGTATCATTTTGTAAATTTACAACATAAGTAAAACACAAGAAGTAAATTAATGCGACGGCATATCATGTTAAGACAAGTGGGAACAAGACAGAACACGGCTGTAATTAGTACGATAAAATTACTGTTATATGCGGTGAGTATATCGGCCGCCACACGCCCGTTTTCTTAACGAAGTTACGTCTTCTGATTTAATTATCGCTGGGGCTGCAGCGGGGAAATGGTAATTCTCTATTCACAATTAGCGTAACGGCAACACGTGCCGTATAGAGAATCCGCGAAACATGAAAGAACCGTATTACCCGGATTCCACGTTTCAATCTACGGTGAATGCCGGCAATTAAAGATGTCTGCGAGAGGTGACTAGTGCAATTAGTGGCTACGACATGAGCAGTTAACTAATTACGTGTTACACTTTGGTAATACTCATTTCGAGGTCCGCCAAACGATTTACGTTTATCCATAATGGGAGAGATCGAATCGATAGTTGGCTTCAGTGATATATTAGCCATGTGCTTTATTCATGTATTTATTGTGGAAACAAAATTAACTTTTTAGAACATAGATATTTTTTTCACAATAATATTATAGTTAAAAAATAAAAGAAAGCTAATCCTTACATAAGTATATTTTCGAATATTTCGTGAGAGAAATTTGGTATTAATATTCTCTATCGTGAATAAATAAATTTAAATAACGTGTTGTTAGTTAGAATGAAGTTTCCTGTAAGTGTATAATACACTATTTCGGATAATAAAAGCAATTTTAATTCATAAAATAATTAAAATGGAGCATATGGTCGAACAAAGTAAAGTTGGCCTAGAACGAAGAGCCGACAAGAGTAACTATAAAGATCTTTCGCGGAGACTTTGATACTACTAGTCGAGATTGCATTCCAAAACGTTATTTTTGAAAATTTTTACTCGATACTTTACAATATATGTAAACTATAACGTAAACTATAGGTATTGCGTAAAACTTTTTTCAAGAACGACGTTTTGGGATGCAACTTAGAATATATTTCTTATATATGACCTTTTTACTCTAGGCTGCTAGCCAATTTGATTTAATTTTGAAAATAGAGCAAACCTAAACGAATCATAAGAAAAGACAGTTGTGTCGCTAAATTTTTGTTTCAAACGAGTTGTTTTATTGTGTTTGTTACCTCTGATAGGAAATAAAACAGCTCGTTTGAAACAAAAGCCTAACGACAATTATTTCAAGACTTACTTTGATTCAATTTGCCTCGGTCTATATGATTTACAGAATCATTAGAGTTATAAACACATAAAGTTATAAACATATTAGAGTTATAAATATATAGGGAAAGTTTATCTTTATCATATTTGTACAGTACAATAATTAATTGTTTAAGGAGTTATAATTTCGGCAAAATTTATTCTGAAAAATATGTTATCTTATCTTAGCCTTCATTATGTAATAATCCACGCTCCAAATCGAATTGATCAATTTTAATCAATTGGTATCTGTTTTCACTACTTGATTATACAGAAAAAATAGTATTTATTTAAAGTTAATATACTCAAATCAACAATCGTTGTTTCATAGATAAGCAACAATGTATAATTTTATTAGAAAGAATTTTAAAGACGTAAATTTTAATAACTTTTATAATTTTATTTGAATATTATAATAGTCTCATATAAGAAGGGTAACATGATTATTTTGATGATAATCAAATCTTTTTTCGACATCATGTTCTAAATCCAATATTTTGTGCTTTCCATTCAAGAAAATTATTTTTAAATAATAAGAATATATATATATTTTTGTTGAATCATATAAAATGCAAATAAGTTTTCTTCATTTAACACTATTTTACTTTAAGATTTATATGTAAAAAATAAAGATATTTTTTTAAAAATTCTTTTTTTCTGCATACTGTTAATACTGATTATACAGAATTATGCCGGGACAATATTTAAGAAATATTTGGTTTTATATGATAAAAAAAAATATATATGATGATATTTATGGTTTTTCAGAATCAAGTCCGTTTGAAGATTGCGATCGAGAGGAAAATGCGAAACAGCTCAAATCAATACTAAGCATGTAAGTTAATTTGCGCACGAAGCAATAAAAAAGATCGCATTAATCGCATTACAATCTAAAGTGGGATGTTAGATATGGTTGTTAACAGTGTGAAGACATACCGCTACTACGCAAGCACGCGCGTAAAAACTAAAAGAAGGAAAATGAGTGTAACATTCGTACAACCGCTCTAAATACAATGTGAAAATTCAGACAAGTATAGGAACACGCAGAGTTCTCTCCTTTCAGTGTGAGAATAGGGATTTGCAGTTTAAAGGTACAACGTGGAATATAATTTATAATTTAAGACACAGTTTTCTTGCGAGTCCCGTGCGAAATTTCATCGCGCACCATTCTCACGCGACGAGCGCGTGAGCGACCAGTTTTCGCCGAGTTAATTTCATTTACGCTCGTCCGTCAACGTTTACGCTTCCAAGGCGGGCGGGTGCGTAAACGCGGACTCCTGCGAGATTCTAAAAAGCTACGCCTTGGTGTATATCAAAGAGAACACCGCCACGCCGCTTCCGGTCGTTCGGCTCTTCCGCCCTCCGCCGCCGCCGCCACCGCCGCCGTCACCGCCGCGGCTTTTTCGTCCCGAATAATCTGCAGCGCCGCACGACGACGGTTATTGCTTGCATTACGATCAGGTGAACCCGTTTAATACTCGTAGACCAGCGAAAACCACTTCAAAGGACCGCGACTGAGCAGACGCTGCTCGGCCCGACCTCTGTAATTTTATGTATCTCCAGCGTCACGCGCGCGCGCAAGTGCTAAAAAAGATCGACCTCGAAACGATGTGACGAGAAGGCATGATGGATAAATTCGGTCAACTAATATACAACGAAAATTATGAATTCAACATTTTGTACAGGCCACAAATACATTTTCCAAAATGTTTAATAGGAGGACACTCCGGCTGGTTCTCATAAATAGCCGCTTTGTTTATGTATTTATAGTGAGAGAAATAATGGAAAGAAAGTCATTTATTAAAAATATATTTTCTAAAATGAACATTTTGATATTTTTAGTTTTATAAATTTAAGATTTATTAATCAATATGACGAATACAAGGATCCTGGCTACTCGTCGCGGAAACTCTTAATTGATATCACAAGAGCGAGAAAATACATTCTCAAAATTCCTACGAGAAATGGGTAGAAATAAAAATATATATATCCATAAAATGATATTTGCATCGTGCGAATTTGTAAAAAACCCCAATACTTTTGTTTTGCTAATCGATAAATTATCGTAAAGTTAATATGATAAGCAACCTTCTTTTTTATTAATGCTGCCTTTTTTTATGATTTTAACATGTTAATTTTGCGTTTATTTATTGGCTGTCAAAGCAAAAAGAAAGTGTTTAGACTATTTGACAAATCCGATCGATAATAAAATTGTCGTTTTGTGAATATATACATATTTTTATTTCTATGTATTTTGCGGAATTTTCTACGTGCGTTTTCTTACTCTTAATATCATAAATCAAAGTAGTCGTGATGACTAGCCAGGAAATTTTTATACTTATTAGATTTACTTTAATGTAAAGAGCGCAGGTTACTCAAGGACATACATGATTGAAACAAGCAGAAATGTAAGTACTTTATTTTAATAAATATCTTTTTTTCTAAAAGAATATTATTATATGTTACAATAAAATCTTAAATTAAAAATACAGAGAATATGTTTGCTAAGCAAGATATTGAGTTTTTGTAGCCGATGCTATATCGGCACCGTTTTATAGTAAAGTTCATTTTCAACGGTTGCATAGAGAAGAAAGACTGGGAGGGAAGAAAGGCTACTCTTCATATGAAGAGTAGCGTTGCCGAAAACATTGTTTATATATTTATCGTAAGACGAATAAAAGAAATAGAGAAATTACATAATGTTTATTTTAAAATATTAGTATATTTTTTATGACAGACATTTTCATAAGAACCAATAAAATACTGCAATTAACCTTTAAACTGTAACGTTTAAAAAACCACACGAATAGTAATGATCGGTCTCACAGACCGCTATTAAGTTTCCACTAATTCTTGAAGTTCTTTATAATGAAAGATGTATGTTTTTAATTATTTGTAGAATATTTATAGATGGAAAGAAATGTTTTAATGTGAGAGTGATAAAAGAATCTTATATAATAATATAAGAATCTTATAAATGATATAAAATATATTTAAATTGTGACAAACGTGTTTCATAAACTGTGAACTTAAATTTGAAACTAAACAGAATATTTTCTTTTGATAATGATTAGCAAACAAAATTAAACAAACAAAAATGAAAAATAGTATAAAACCATATTCTATAAGAACTGTCTGAACTTTCAGATCTGTTTGTTGGCGTACCAGTTAAGCAGTGCACACACATCTTCCGCGAGCACTGTAGTCAAACTAGTGTCTCGCACCTTGCATATTTTGAGAAAACGCATCTTGAGTTTTCGCTCTCTTTTGCAATTTTTCATTAATATTCAAGTATAACTATAAAAATCACATTTATCTCTATAATTTTAGTTACATATTTATTTACATATTTTACCTTCTAATAGTAGCTATAATACTAATATATTATTATATTTTAAAGGTAGGACAATTTTTATAGTATAGCATTTTACTGCGAAAAAAGTAACTGGTAAACGGTCTATGAGATCACTATAATTTTTTTACTGTCTCATATTACTAGTTCACGTTTCTAGTGAATGACAGCGGGACTATCGCAGGGTTTGGTGAAGGCACATGAGACATAAAGGTAGTATAAGTTTAGACTGCCTCTTGCGGATATCAAGGAAGTTATTGATAAGTAAAATTTTAATAGCGGTCTATGAGACCGACATTATTGTTTAAAGCTTAAAAATACAAAAGCCTAACTTGTGAGTAATTTAGAGTAATTTTTAAGACTAAATTTTCGTGTTTTTCAAAATTTTGTGTTGATATATTCTATCATAAATGAAATAATTTAAGTGACGTATTATTGATTAGAATAAAGTTTCCTATATATATGCAGTTGGATGGATATCTTATTTAATCTAATTATAATTAGAATCAAAAACTCTAATTAAGTTCTAATTAGAATTCTAATTAGAATCTAAAATCCTAATTAAAATCTTATATTTAGTGTAATTCTAATTTTATTAAATAAAAGTAATTTTCATTAATAGAATGTTTAAAATCGTGTGTGAATATGAGTGGATAGAATACGTTGACAGATATGATATCTGGATTATACGATTTGTTGATTCAATTATTTTCAAGATGTATCTATACTTTTGCAATGTTAAAAATAACAGATAAATATTCTAATTAAAAAACTATGGAGTAACAGAACAGTTTGCACGTTTGTATTTTAGTTACAAAAGAAAAAATGTACGATTTACAGAATTATATTTTGTATGAAGACAGAGGAAGATTATCTGTATTATCCTTGTAAAGAGTTCATGCCAACAATTAGCTGTTGGACAAGTTTTAACAGCTACATTGTGAAAAGTTTGCAAAAGTAGCTTGGTCTTTCTCTTTCTTTCTCTCTCTCTCTCTCTCTCTCTCTCTCTCTCTCTCTCTCTCTCTCTTATACATGTATATTTATATGTAAATCGTCGTTCCTAAATGTAAAAAACCAGTCGATTGCTGCGCCTTAAGAAATTACTTGATTACGTACCGTATGAAGACTCATTAATAAATTTCTACGATAATTAATAAAAAAGATTTTGTTAACTCTTATACTCTCCTCTTCTTTTTTGTTTCTCTTTTTAATAAATTATATTTACTGACTACACACATAACACATGCAATTTTTCGTTCGTTAAACAGCTTACTGCTCTGCAGCGTGCATTCTTTCAGCATTATAGATAACAAAGTCCGAAATAAAAAAAAGAAAGAAGGAAAGAAAAGATATGAACTACGATTAATCATGTTTGAACGTGGTGCAGACGATGATATACGAAATTATACACACGTGTAATTTTATAGTCCACGGCATAACTTCGTTTTGTATGCGCGAGAATATAATACCACGGTGCGGATTAATGCTTCGCGATTCTACACGTCGTATCGTTAAACGCAGCGCGATTTATATTCGCACGAACACGCCGTGAAACAAGCAATTATTGTTATAGCTATTTTGTGCGTTGCACCGATTAATACGACGCGCTTCGCGATCGTATCGATCACGCGCAGAATTGATTCGCGCCTGGCAATCGTTGTTAGAAAATAACTTTTCGCTATTACGATCTGCTGAGTCGTCGCGTGATTTATGTACGTTACTCGTGTTTATCTCGCATATATATATAAGCTTAAATTAAATATTCATACTCCGTGTGACAGTACGTAATCAGCGTTCTCACAATATTTCTCCATTGACTTAGACCTCGGTCGTGCGCAAATAATTATCATAATTCGTAATTAATAAAAACTGCATACCATTTGTTTCACATTGATTGTTTCTTTTTCTCTGTCACTTACTCGTATATCTACTTATTCATGTATCTACGCATACATATATTTTGTAATATTAATTTCATACATAATATCATAATATCAATGAAAATGTAAGTTCACGAGGAGGTGAGATGAGATAAAGTCGCACATGCCTTCTTTGTGATTTCTAACGAGAGATTCGGAAGCGAATCGCTCGAAGAGGCATTAATCGCGTAACAGGAGGTCCCCGGATATAAAAGAGTGTCCTGAGTCGGTCAATCACTCGAGATAGGCGTTTCTTTCTCTCGGCTGCCCTGCCGATGGACCTCCCAATGAACTTTTAGGATTGCCACAGGCAGTCGGTAGGGTTGCTGCTTCGTTTGGGGGAGCCTGTGTAATCTGCTTAGCACTGACGCTGATCCGGACAAATCGCTGAGCGGTTACGCAGCACTTATTCTCGTCTTTCGGTGCTCCTTCACTCTCGCTCTGTTACGATGAGGCTGTTCGTAAGTTTCGGGCTTGCTTCGACGCGCATGAATCCAATCGATGCACGCGGCAAGAAATGGCGTGTCCAGCCTTGGCCATCGAGTCGATAAAAAATTCAACGCATCGATCTCAACCTCGCGGAATGGACGGGTGGATGACAATGAGCATTTTATATCATGTTTTGTTCACGTGCATGCGTTTACTAAAATTTGCTTAGTGAAATTACTTCACGTGATATTCATATCGCGGATGGACAAATAAAGCGAAAGGAATCCACGAATCTTTTTCGAAATTCCCAGTCGGCTGTCAAGGAACGATGGCAGCTGCGAGCGTTTCGCGCTTTTATCAGATATTGTAGAAATATCAGTGTGAGAAGGATGGGCCGCGAAACAATACCCGCGCAGTAATAACAGCGGTGCAATTAAGTACTGTCCGTGTCATTAAGGTAAGTGCTCTTTACTTTTCCTTAACGTTTTTATTCCCATCGACCGTGACGCACGAATTAACCATGGCGCTCGTGTATCTTCGCAATATTATCTCTTGAGATAATACATTGTCGGATCTTATATAAGAAACACCGGCTGCTTTTTAACGAAATAATTTATCAAAAGACTATGTTTCTCCTTCCCTACGTTTCGGAATAATTTAAGTGGCTTTTTGTTGCATTCAGATAAATACACACTTTTATGCCGCTGCCCCATCTATCTCTTTCATTTACGTTGAAAAACTTATCTTAAAAAATTTTTTTATCTTTTCTAATATATAATAAACTTTTACTTCTTGCAATAAAAATATATATACGATTTTTTTATTTCACATACACACACACACACACAGAGTATCTCAATTCAATTTTGTAATCTCTCATGAGAACATAGAGCCGAGATCAACAAGAAAATCTTATACCGTTTTGCGGAACTCGCAATAATGATCGAGATATTAATTGTAGAAGATTTGTGAATGATCACGCATTATAGATGAGTGTAGTGTCAAAGTTTACTGTCGTACACTTGTATACTAGGTTAAACTAAGCAAAAAGGTGCAACTAACCAAAAAGTCTACTTTGCAAATAATCACGTAGATTGTTAATTTTTAATTAAAGAAAATTGTTGTATGATTTTGCACGATAATGCACTAATCTTTGAATTGGGTTTCCGCTCAAGAAAATTTAAAAAATATTGCTATATATCTTTACAATTTAGAAGCTTAAAAATGTATGAGAATTTTACAAAAAGATTTTTTATATATGTAGTCGTTTTTTGCTAAACATAGTAAAACAAAACTATACACATTTACGTAAGATATGTAAATTTAGGTTATATATAAGAAATATGAAAAGATAACGTGATTATGTTAGTACTTAACATAACCGGACATAACTCTTTGACAATCGTCGTTATCGATATTTTTTAAGTTTTGCATCCATTTTGTTGTAGAGTTTTGTATTTCCTTAATATATATTACACTAGAATAAAATGATATTCATGATATGGTTCACACATACCTGAGAACGCGATAATGCATACTATGAAATCTTTTATTTTTCAAGATTCAATCAAATGTTATTCGTATGTTGCACAATATAATTTGCTCCAGTGTAAACTGAGTCAATTGAGTTGAAAATAACAGCAATCGATAAAACAGCGCGTTTAGAGGTTGTAAAGCAATTTCCTAAAGACATCCGTCCCGAACGACGTTAGGGAAGGTAGTGTGTTGTGACAAAGGACCATTGTTCATATTCTTCAAGCATGATTGACATCTGTTGTACAACGGAACTTGAACGTGACTCGAAAGTGCCTCGGTTAGGTTTGCGGTTTTGGCGGGTGCGGCCGCACTCGTTTATGTCGTTTGATGCCGGCCACGTGGCCGTCGTCGTCGTCATGGCGCGATATTTAATATCACAAAACGAGAGAATAACGATTGAGTCGGAATGGCGAACTAAACAAGATCACATGACGGCTTGCAATGGGCCAAATAGTGGAGCCTTTGACGGCCACCGACTGTATTTAGAACAGATAAATAATGGAGACCAGGATGTTTTCGACGACGACTCTCGAGGACGAGCTCTTCAAGAATGCTTGCAGTTCTCGCGTGGTCTTTATGTGCGGTGTAGTCTTTATGTGCGAAGCTATATAAGTATATGATATATATATATATGTTCTTGATCTGTAAGATTATTTGTTTTCCCTCATGTGCGCCTTAAAGAATTCTCACGTTGTCTTTTGCATCAAACAGAGATTAAAAACTTGAAGATCCAAGGGATGAAGTAGAAAATAGAAGATTCGGGATCTCAAAAAAAATGCTATCTCACGTGATGTAAGAACGTAAAGAATCCCGAGGATTTAAATTTCGGGGACAGACATAAAAAATATGCGGACGAAATAATTTAAGGATTTCCAAAGATACTTTGTTATCACATAATATCACATGGCATATTGCGGCTGTGATTTATAGTTGCACGTTCTTATTCATCCATTATTTTGGAGTTTGCTGTATTAAGATTTGAGTGTAATTCAATTTCTTTTATAGCGGTGGATGAGCGTGTATATCGACGCGCTGCCACCCGAGTCGCCATGGCGACCATCTCGAAAAGACAGCGGGTTAATTAAAAGCTGATTCGTTCTCCACCTCGCCAATTTTCTTAGCGGATATCGCTTGAAACCACTTAATCGCTCGACCGCAGAAGTGCTACCAATTTGCCAGGGTATATAGTGCGTCTGTTCGAAGATTTTCGAGGGATTGATGGGCGACAAAGTGGATAGGGAAGGAGTCGAAAGGAACAACGATCGCAGTTGGCACACAAAACCTCATTGCTAATCTTCAAATCAATCGTGAGACACGAACATCTATCAAATTATGATTACTCGTAGCTGACTCAACTGTCACATTTTCCGAACTTCTCGTGGTACTTTTCCATTAATGACCAGATTTGCCACAGTTTCGGCTGAGTAGGCTGTTGGGCGGCGCAGGGACGAAAAAATTAGCGTATCCGTTGTTCCTATTCAGTTTTCATTTAATTCTGTTAGTTGTAATGCATTTTTTTATATTTTAGCTCTACGTATTATTTGCCAAATATACTTCGTAGGATAATGATGCAATAGACAAATCAAACCAAAGAGAGAAAAAAAATTTAAATTTAAATTTCACTAACTATTAACTATTTCACTAACTAAATTTCACTAAAAATTTAAATTTCACTAACAATTGTACGAAAACTTAGCCCATCGTAGATAAATTACATCTCTTACGGTAACTGCTTATTCTTTATAACCACGTTGCGATCGAAGTGAAAGACGAAGGAAACGCCGGTCGGATTTTTCCACGACGCTACGATGGTAATGCGCGAGTTTTTTATGTCTCATCGCCTAAGCGGCATTTCGCGCATTACTTCGTTACGAAATTGGCCACTTTTTATTCTGGACTCAGCGTGGCTGAAAGAGAGAGCGACAAGGACGTTCAGAACGAGATAGAGCAAGAGGAATGTGAATGGCATAGAAAGGATGTGTGTATGGGTGTGTCTGTGTCTATGTGTGTGCGTGCGCGAGGGAGAGGGAGAAGGGAGAGAGGGAAGGAGGGGGAGAGAGGAGAAGAGAGAGAGAAAGAAAGAGAGAGAACGAAAGTCTGGAGGAGTGGTGTTATCCCCCGGGATAAATGTGATGTAAATAAATGTCGAGCTGCCCTTAAGAGAGTGGATATTCGAGTGGGGGTAAGAAGTGTTATGAAACATAATTAGCGGCCGCCGCCACTGACTCGCGATGATTACAGGGCGGTGAGCGAACGTCGTATGGCGCGCGGTGGCGGCGGAGAAAGAGTGCCGGTGCGGATAGATTTCCTGAGTGCGAGCTACTACCTTCTTCTTGTCTTCTCCCTTACCGCCTTCGAGCGGCCGGGCTGACGCATGCGCGGGCGCAAGACTTCACACCCACGTGAAGGGATCACATGCACCCTCTCAAGAATGCACACGTACAACCGCGTGTTGCACGTGGTGCACACCATCGGCCGCTTACATGGCGGTTTAGCCTCACTGGCGTCGGGACGATTCCTGATACCCCTTCGAGATGCGTTTTAGCTTCTCTCTCTCTCTCTCTCTCTCTCTCTTCATCCTCGCACTCTCTTTCTTCATCCTTCTCTCCCTCCTATCTCGAATACAATACATGATCAACGGACGTTTCGTCAAAAGCTCAACGCGTACGAAATCGCGTGACACGAAATGCTTCGCACAAACGGTGGTTGCACTTCCGTTATGTCGATGAAAATAGCTCAGCAGAGAACGATTAGAAGTTAGTCGAAATAGACGAGTCTCTTGCCGCACTCTAAAACTCATTAATTAATTTGCCCCGTCTGGACATTATCCAATAAATTTTCGAACTCCTATTGACGTATCATTGTTAAGCGGCTCTACCTTCGATCCGCCTTCATGAATATACCATATCGGTCTATATCCTGACAAAGTCATGATGCATTTTACAGGCTATCGACTATTAGAATTTAACAATAACTGATCTGGTCCACGATTATCGGCTCACGTAGCAATCAATCAAGTGCGTCTAGACGTTTAATTATACTTTGGCCGCCTTCAAATTATTCACGCTATTATATGGGAATCGGTGTGGAAGTATAAACGACCTATGCTCCCGATTCTGGCTAATTTTTCAAACGACAAATACGTGCAGGCTACGCCAATGTGCCGCGTGATATGGACGTACGTACGCGGGCTTAATGTTCGTCGGGTATAGTAATTGGTACTGGTATTCCATGAGCCAGTATCGGACTGGTAGGTGGGCGGATCCTTAATTTTTTTATAGATTTAATGATCGACTGTTGAAAACGAACGAATACACGACGACGTTCACTTGCGAATCAAAACTTGTCATATGGATCATTTCTCTTGCGATCGAGATCATTTTTCTTCTACTATAATCTACAGTTGATTATCAAGATGTTATACTTGAGAAACTTTATCGACAAAATATTGATTTCTTTCTGCAAAGTTTACATCGAATTGATTGCACAGAATTACAAATATTTTTACATAATAGTAATATATGTTAAATTGAGGCATTGTTCAATATATATAACAAAGCAACAACAAAATTCAGAATTAACATCTTGAATTATCAGCGTAAATATTTGCCTGTTATAAAAGTAACTTATGCATATCAAACATATGTTTTTCCGCTTAGAGAAGTTTCAAAGAATACCGTTGTACCTTTACAATTGTATTTAAAAGCTTAATAATATATGAATTGTAGAATTATTTTTTCCATTAAATATAATAAAACAAAACAAAACACGTTTATATAAGACCTACAAGACTATATATGTACAAGAAATACAAAAAGCATAGCGTGATAGTATTAATGATGTTTCTATGTTATTTTTGGAGTTTATAATCCACTTTGGCACATTCTCTTTCTCAAGGGCTTACAAAACTTTGATAGGAATAAAAATTAGGTAAAATTTGGAGTTGCAAAAAGTTGTAGATTAATGGGAGTATGAATTTTTGTTATGTATGTCTATTAAATACATTTAACAATAACCTGGTATAAGAAATTTAGATGGTGGACATTTACATTATTGTATTCACTTAAATTCTGTTTCGCAAAGAAATTATACATCAACGGTAATCAGAATGATCATTCTGATTACCGTTGATATATAATTTCTTTGTAAAACAAAATTTAAGTTAATACAGTGATGTTAATGTTCACAAAAATCCAATTTTTATCTCAACAAGAATGATCTAAAATTAGAGTCAACTTTTTTTAGGGTTATAGTTATCTGTTTATAAAAACTTTCCGCATAGTTCAAAACTATTTGTTTATTTATTTATTTTACAAGTTCAAATTTTTCAATGAAAACATTAAATTTGTTCTTTTATAACTCTTATCTTGTAAAATATTGTTCATAAAATCTTTTCTGTATGCCGACAATTATAACCTTAATGAATGAATAGATGTATTGATATTGATTTTAGATTATACCTATTGAGACCAGGATAGGATACTGTTGAAGCATAATTTTTTGCAGAATAGTATTAAAAAGGACATAATAATGTTAATATTCACCTCATAAAATTTAATTTCCTATACTAAGATATTGCTAAATATGCTTAATGTACATATACATAATAAAAAAGTTCATACTCTTATTAATTTGCAACTTTATGTAACTCCATAAATTTTAGTTGATTTTTACTCCTGTCAGAGTTTTGCGCTCCTTAAAGTGACTTAAGATGATTATTGTACCAAAACACGATTAATCTTCAAACAGATTATAGTGTTATGTTTTCTCTTATAGAATAAACAATATTTTTACCAATTATTTATTTTCGTAAAATATATTAATATTATATTGGTGGCTGGAGGTGGATATAAAATACCAATAAATTTATTATCTAATTATGATAATAGTTAAATAACTGTAACTTTCATAATTAAATGCCATATATATTACATAGAACTTAAAGAGAACCAAATAAAAGCCGGCGATGGATCGCTGCCATCATCAATAATGTTATCAGAAACATTCATTATCATGAAAAAAGATAAAGATCGAAATATAAAGATAGAAAAGGAAAATAGAAGAAGACTAAGGGAGAAAGAGAAGGGAGAGAGAGAAAGGGAGAGGACTGCGACTCCCGAGTTATATCGTGCGGTATCGTAAAAATTTGTAGAGATACTTTTCCGGAAAGGCAGTACGTCAGAATAGAACGATTCTACAGGACGCTCTCAGATGCTATAAACGTTATGGAGAATGGCTGCTAATAAATTAGGTACATCACGCGGCAAGCCCTCTCCGAGTTCTCCTTAGCTTAATCGATCCTCGCGGACACGGAATACTCTCTTTTTTTCTCCCCCTCATTCTTTCTTTCTTCTTCTCCTTCACTTTCTCTTTTTCCCTCTCCCTTTATCTCCTCATCTCTTTGTCTCTCTTTCTCCCCTTCCCCTCTCATAACCCCACCCCTTCCTCCGCCTCCTCTCTCTTCTTTCTCCTTCTATCTACCCTCTTTCTTCATCCCTCTTTCTTCCCTCTCCCTCTCATCTCCCATATCTCTCTTTTTTTCTTTCTCTCTATCTCTCTCTACCGAAGATAGTCGGTAGGAGCAGAGGTCCGTTTAAGGACGTCTTATTCACGGAGGTAAAAGCGCGTTACGGTTGTCGAGGGACGACGTCGGCTCTGACCCGAAATTGCGAAGTTAAGTGACTGCTCCTACAGAATGGGGTATGAAATTTTTATGCAAATTTTGACGCAAAATGTGGGCCACCGGCATAAGTAACGCTGTTCGCTTTTGTGGTCAAAATGTTCCCGTGGGGGAATTTTCCGGGGAGGTCCCGAAACGGTGCTTCGCGTTTATGATCGCTGTAGGAAGTGAAGGCAGTTTGATGAACGGTGGATGATGATAATAGCCGAATGAGCTTTCCGATGTATTCAAAGCTTTCTGATGAACGAAAAACGTTACCTGTAAATAACATTTTGAAGACGATCGATATTGCGAGACTTTCCCAACGAAATCTTAAACTGTATCAATATTTGAAAGATATTAATATTCAATATTCCTAAATCGTTGAATGTAAGGTGCAATAAATTTCAAAGCATTAAGTTTCGTGTCCTAACAAATTTCTAGAGGAACACGCAACGTTTAAAAATTTATCTGAAATTTTTCTACGAGGGAACTCACGAGTGAAATTCGTTGGTGGAATTCGTCCATTCGTAGATCCAAAAATTCGAATATCTTTGTATTAAGGCGAATTTGAGAATGCTAAGAATATATGCAAGACATTGATAGCATGCAAATTTAGCTAGCTAGCTAGTTAGCTAGTTAGCTAGCGTCTCTGCCAGACTTAGAATAATAAATCGAAAGCACTGCGTGAGGGAACTACTCAGCCTGCTCCTTCTTAACCCTCGTATCCCTTTTCACCCCCGTCGTTGAATATCCGGTATATTGTGGGATATTCAGCGACATATGCGTATGTGCACGGAGAGAGGCAATATGTAGAGAGAAACGAGAATACGAAACATACCAAAAGGTACACGGACGAGAATATAAAACCCGATTCATACGTACGATATAATTGCAATGAATAAATATACCGGTTGCGAAATATATTACTCTGCTGTATTAATAAATGATCTTTTAACTTGAATCAAATGTATATTTTACGTTTTTATACAAAAAATCAAACCTACGATAATTGATTAATACTTACAGGTATTTATTAATTGACAAGTCAAAAATAACGTCAACAATTCTACAAAATTGCCTTTTTAAAATGAAAGAAATTATAGCACAAGAACAAAAGATATTTTTTTTTATATCGTAACAAGAAAATAAGATCGATTGATGTATAATATGACTTTGATAAATTAGAGATAAATTAGAGATTTTATCTTACAGAGAGTTATCTAAATAACGATATAAGCATGACATAAAGTTCGTTTAGACAGCTGTTGAAAGCGATGAGAGCCGAATGCGCGAATTGGCCTTAAGACGACAGCATGGCGGTGTAGTCCGGCCACAGATTGCGGGGATGCGAGCCCGAGGCGCACCCCACGAATGTTAACGCGCCACATTAGCCCGGTATTGGTTAGAGACACGGGGAGCGAGCAATAATTCTGATAACGCAGCATGTTGTCATGTTACACGGCATACGAAATGGCCCGCGCACGCCTTTATGGTAAAGGCGAAGCCACCCTTATTCCAATGTACTTAGACCTACCCTCTTGCTGAAAGACGGCGAATATGAACGGATTGCAGATTATCCTTGAATACTTCACGATGTTGATTCTTTCCACATCGTAACAATAACGATTGCATAACAACGACGTTATCATATGTATCTGATTTATGGTGAAAATTCCAATTCGTAAAAAAAATTACAGTGCAGAGTGTCGACATATTTTTATCTTCCGTTAGAGTTATTGAACATTATATTATTGAACATTACATTTCGTTTGGAGTGGTCGAATTCGCGAAATTAAAAAAAACATATTTTGCTAAGAGAATTATATTTTGTTGAAATATAATTTCAATTGTTAGAAAAATTATTTTTTAGTTTATGCTCAAATCAATATTAATTTAACGCTAGACTCATTGAATGAAATATGTGCGATAGTTGTGACTGAGCATGAAATAATGAGTATTGAAGAGATTGTAACGTAAAGGGGTATGTCCCAACATCTTTAAGAACCTGTGACGTAGTTGCAGCTTCATGGTGTTCTCAAACTTTCATATGGCAGAGACGTTTTTCTGCGGCGGCAATATCGGATCCAATATCGCGGCAATAAATGGCTGGGATATTATGTATCGGCCTAATAACGATCGTAATAAACTTACGAGTTACTTTATGAGACAACCCGACCGCTTGTGTGTAGATGGCTGCGACTGCCGCGCCAGGTGACGCGTGCCGTAAAAATTTCGTCAATTTTATTTTGTGCCCTTAAAGCCCTCGACGAAGCTACACGAGGCGCTTTTTACTCACGAGCAAATCGCGCCGACATATCGAAATTGAAGCGCGCCGAAGAAAACGGCCGTTTCTTCGACCATCTTCGCGATTGCGGCACGTTCCGAGGCGCGCTCTGTCAAGCGCGAAGCACGTGATTCAATTCCATGAAGTTTACGACGATGCGGATGATCATATAAAGAAGAATAAATCGACACAGTGAATTAAAAACGTTCGATGAAAAAATTAAAATAAGAGAATCAGGAATATATTTGTAACAAATATATTCTGTATAAATAAAAAAAAAACTGAATTAACGTGTTATGTTATATCAGGCTAATTTGGTGGAAATAAACCGAATTTCTGGTTATTATAATGACATATGATTACTACACACACAGTAATAACATCCTAGTGATTATTATAATTACATGAGGATAAGAGTATGATTGGATTAACGTGACATATCCCAAGTAGCAATCGTATTCGTTTCACCAGTACGGAAAAATGGTCCGATACTGGGTCGATACCGAAAAGCGGATGTCCGGTTTTGGTACTGGCTCAGTACTGGGTCTAATATAAAAAAAACTGTATTATTGGTACTGGCTCCGTACTAAGGTTAAGTACTGGATAGTCGTACCGTACGTATATTGGGGCGTACGTATATTACCGAAAAGTGTTTGTCATTTTCGGTCTGGCGCAGTATTGAAATAGCTGTATTATTGATACTGGCCCTGTTCATAGAATCAGTACTGGATATCCAAGTAAGAATCGTATACAATCTGCCAATAGAGAATATTGAGCCAGTATTGTGCCGCTACCGAAAAACGGATGATACCAACGTCCTTTGTTGGAAAACGGAAGAGGTTAATGACGCGAAACCTAGATAGCTGAGTGATAAGAACGCTTGCCTGACAAGGGAAAGACTCGAGTTCGATTCCAGTCATCGCTTCAAAGATTTTTTCCTTATATGACTGTTAAAGATATGTGTAGGTACAAACGAGAGCAGCCCGGCCATGGTGTGATCTTTCTTTCCGTACTATATAATTGTGATATTAACAATTTTACGAATAATAAAAGTTACTAGGAATCGATACTGGCCCAGTACTGGAAATAGGTATTTCTCCAGTGCTAGGAATCAATTATTTTTTTATACTGGTACAGTACTGATTTGCGGTACTGTGACAGTACTGTTTTCCGATATTGGCACTTTTCTATCATCCAAGTATCACAGCAATTCTAAACCCATACTGGCATCTGGTACTATGCCAGTAACGTTTACTATAAATCGGTACTGGGCCACAGTGATGTCAGTAGTAAATTTTTACTTGGGATATGGTTAAACGATTATTGGTGGAATTAAACAGAATTTCTAGTTGTTCTGATCAAATATTCTAGTATTCAACGCTAGTTAAAAGACTTGTAGGTAATATATCTGTCAATTGAAAAATTGACGTAATGCATAAGATAGACGACTCACACAATCTAGAGATCCCGGATTCTAGTCCTATTAGAAAAAAGTGAGTTCTTTAAACAACTAATTTCAAGCCATATACTACCATTTTAAGAAACACCTCTCAGTTGAAAATGTAATAAAATTTCTAGTGAAAAATATAATTTTATTATTATTGCACACGAACCCTTTGTGTAATTACTTTAACCAGAATACAGATAATCAAATTTGACTAGTTACATTAATCAAAATTAAAGATGGTTTGAATTCATCAAATAGTCTTGTTAATATATCTACACAGATTTCTAATTAATTCAACCAAACTTTTCCCATGTGTTATAAGAAAAAAGAACATAGAAAATTTCATAAAATTTCCAATGTAAAATATCGTAGATGTTTGAACTATCGGTGCCGTAGTTAAGATTGCTGCTATTGGTGATGACTAATAATTTAAGAATTAGTTAGTGTGTGTATGGTTTTCATCGAAAATTTCGTTGAATCTCACGCCACGGAAAGCTTATCCCTCTGCAACGAGGGTCCGGGGAAGAGCGTGAAAGATCCTTTGTTTTGACGTGATCGATTTAGATTCGCGACTGAGATTAAACAGTTTACGCTTAAAACTGCTACGAATTACATGCGTCCGTAATCTATGATTTATAGCGGTAGAGATCGCAACAAGGGATGAACTTGCCCTTGATCCCAATCCCCATGGAAAATTTAACTGCAAGTGGAGGGATAGCTCCCGTGCACCCCTTGGCTCCTGTCATCAGCGTGTCGCGCACCCTTTAATTTTACTCTATGATCGCGTTATATTTCGCCAAAATTCGATTGTCACACAATTTTGTTGCGCTGTAAATATTACAAATAACGGATCAATGAAATAGTATCTTAACATCTGTTAACTCAAAATAGTTATACATCTTAAAATTACAATTAAAGAGATGTATGAATCTAGATTACAACTATCAGAATATTTATATGTAGTTGAGAATTGCCAACTCTATAACAAAGATTGTTTATATTATTATCATTTAGATGTTTGAATTTAGGCGTCGAAATGTTCGTGTATACAGGTAGAACATGTTAAATTAAAAAATTCTCGACTATTTTGCAAACTACTACAGTAATTACTAAGATATTAATTGAAGATAATTGAGGAATCAAGATATATGATACAATGAGACGAACTTTCTGAGATAGCTTGAAGAGATATATCTTGAAGTTTCCTTTCCTGACTACTTTTTATGATAAATTTAGACATGCGATCTAAAATCATGAGTGTAACGCAGAGTTACTTCTTTTGCTACTTGCAACATTACTTTACTTTTAGCTATCATCCGATTTTGATCGGTATTAGAAAATAGTTAGCAAACCCAACACATGCTTTTCAGACTATCCTACAAAGCTTGTCCCATCATCATATGTGCATAGAAATTAGTTTTTCATTTATATCTGAATAAAATTATTGTGGTAGTTTGAAAAATGGATTTTTTTATTTAGTGAACATTTTATTTGCACACAAGCGATTTCTCGGATTCTCGTTTCCTGTGTGTATAAAAGATATTTGTGTGCATTTGTTCGTACGCAGGTAGAACTCACTAGACTGAACAAAGGTCCTGTATCATTTTGCAAATTATAACTATATTTTTATTAAGGTATTAATTAAAGAAAATTACCAAAAATGAGTGAGTCTGATGCAATATTTTTTACGCAAAATTTCATCTAAGAATGAGATATCTGAATTTATTGATAATTTCTTGATAATTGTCGGTGCGTAATACTGGACAATAGAAATCGCTCGTCCTAATTATATAATTTATAATTTATGTAGAAATATATTTAAAAATAAATGAAACATCCCAAAAAATTGGAAAAATCGATAGCAAGGCGAGGACTTAAAAATATTGAAATATATTATCATCCAACAATTTTAAGGTTTTTAAAGAATTTTAAGGTTTTTAAAGAATCGAAAAATTTCAAAGATTTCAAACACTACAAACATTTCTCAAATATTTCAGATGTTTGATGGCAGACAAAGTTCAATAGTATACATAAGAACATAGTGTATAAGTAAGTTGGTGTGTAAATAGTTTGTTAGAATGTGTTCGAAATGTGATCGAATATGTGAAGGTGCACCCATGGTCGCGTGCACATTAACAAGTATATACTAGGTGAACTTGTGATAGCAAATCTGATTCAACGACAATAAATCTCCCGATCGTGGGATTTACGATACAGTAGGAGAGCGACTAGCAGGGGAGAGAGGACGGTAGCCATAACGAATTTAATGAAATCGCTCTCGCGAATTTTTTTTCCTCGACAGCATACGACGGCGTCCTAATCCACGGATTAGAGATCGGATCGACGTGCGTGTAGAATCGGGACTTTATGATGCACCGTCACTCCATTCGTTCCTGAAGCACATTTTTATCGCACGCTATCTCGTTCTGATCGCAGCGTCCTTAAATGAAATCCACGACGATTCTAAATCTTTATGTTCCAAATTCAAATCGTTTGTGTGAACGGTAAATCACATTACTATAAAGTTACGTGACGGGGATGTGTAACAAATAAATTAAGTTTGAGAAGTTTGAGTCTTTATAAGGAGATAAAATTCTTAATTTTCTTCGAGACATTGAAATTGTTGAACTTTTACTATCATTTCCAACATAACAACACAAATATTTATTTTTCTTAAAGAATTAAATGAATGTTACTTCCATTTTCTCCGTGCAAAAATTTTCACCTAAAAGGAAATTTTTTTAGATTGATATTATATAAAAAGTAGGAAAATTATTTTTTCTAAATTGCCTAAATTGCCTGAAATTTTACCCGAAGAATGAAGTGACAATCGAGTCACTCAAATAGAAGTGGTTTTTCGTTCATATGGAGTAAATTCTTTTACTCTATATTGTACAACTTTAACCTCATGTTCATGTTACAAGTAAGGAGATAATCGAAACTTACTGTAACCGCGTGTTATATCATCCTTATGTGTGCCACTTTTCTTAGTATATTTTATTCAGTAAATATGTTACTGTGTGTTAATATTAGTGTGTTAATGTTAGTTAATACATGTTACTACTGTATAGTAAAAATATTTTGTGTTAAATTTAATACATTTTACATATATTAGAATGATCCACTCAAATGTTTAATTCAATTCAATTTAATACAAGGCGAATATGTTAAAAAATAATACAAAATATTGTGTCAAAAATTAATCCCAAAAAGTTAACATTGACATTATTTTGGAGTAAATTTTATAATTTATTATAATTCACACATTTATACAATGTCAAATATAACACAATAAAATTGTTATTTTCACGATAAGAAAAATATTCTATATATCTCCTTTTTCATTGCGTTGCTTTTAAAGTGTTGTCAATGATTTTATATCTGGAATCTTCTTAATTATATACTCTCTTCTTGATTCAATTGATATTATATTTGAGAACTGTTTGCTTGTCCAATCGCAATAGGATTGAGAGCTTGGGAACTCTGCCTCTTGAGATATCTACTTTACTTATTACACTATTTCCACTCCGAATATAAATACTTTGTATTTCAGATGATGATACAATAGTATACGTATGATGGTAAAAACATAATTTTTCAATAAAATTGACATCTATAACATGTTAATCTGTACTAAAGTATAAAATATGTAACTTTAATATTTACATATATTGAATTCATCAACTTAACATTCAAAATATTCAGATAATACAAATATAATATATTAAATTAATACACAGATATGTTAAAAATTTTACGGAAACATACTTACAAGAATTAGTTTTAACAGAAATACAAAATGTTTTTTACCGTGTGGTTAAATTACATTTCAGTAAACGTATATTTGAATAAAAATGCTTAAGAAGCTATTTCATCTTTTCCTTATATATTATTAATAACATTTAAAAACTTATTAATCAATCTTTATTAGTCAACCTTTATTAATCAACGTAATAATATATCTATACTGAAAAACTCATTTAATTGAGTTAACTAAAATTTAGTTAAAATAAGATGCAACAAATGTTTTGGTAGTAAGAACCAATATTTGGTACTTTGAATCAAAAGTTTGATTTTTTGAAACAGAAATGAAACAGGTTTAGTTTCAGAGAATCAAATCTTTGATAGAAAGAACGAAATTTTCGTCCTCACAACTGAAACATTTATTCGTGCGTACACGTGAAGCATATACACACGCATACCTACACGCAAACGCAAATGTATCATGTAATGAGAACAATCCTGAGTTCCGATCAGGTAGTAAGTATGTTCTTTATATACAAATACAATGTAAAAATACAATGTAAAAACGAAGTAGATTAAATGACAAATAAACGAAAAAATTTCAAACAAAATCATAGACACAATATCTTGAAAATGTTAAACGATAAGAAAAATACTTATTTTACGTATTAAACAACGTTTTATTAATAACTTAATTTATTTTTTTATCAAGTAAAACATGCACTCTAATCTAATGAAAAATTCACTTATGAAAATAGAATGTTACTTTCTATTCGATATTGTAATATTTTGTCTACCATTTGAATTTTATATCTCTCTCTCTTATTCGTTTAGAATGAGATTTCACTAGAAGAAGTTTAGAAAGCAGAATAATTTCATTCTGATGCGTTTGCTTCACATAGCAGTATTTTCCGAAAAAAAGCAATCTTTTTTGTACGTGTTCGAATATTTGCAAATCGATTTGCAGGCCGGTCTTTGAAGTGGATCGCGGTACCGCCAGCACGTCCACGTTAAACGTGAGGCCCAAGTTAAGAAAACGCGCTGAGAGGCCACCTAAAGTAAATTGATTCAAATTAGTTCCCAATAGCATGTAATAACGTGGGTTCCCGCGGCGTCTCTGTACCCTCCCATTTTGCCTTAGATACGTCATTATATCGGCCGCCGCCTAATACTTAGGCCGATAGGTGATATAACGCCAGAATTATTACCTGCATACCGGGTGAACCATCACGTACGCGCCGCCACGTAACGTATCAGAAATTACGCGCCGCATCAAGGATCCGAAGACAAACGCCGAATTAACCACGATCTGTACCATAGTTCTACTTCGATTCAATTTACGAGTCGAAAGTCGCGTGACATGAGGAGAAAAACCATATAGTCATTGGAGATAAAATCATTCGGCCAAATTTTAATATTCCGTTAGATATTTGAATTTAAATGTATATTGTATTTCAGAAATATATATTTTTCCCTCAATTCTTTGAAAAATTAATATCTGTTTAGATTTATATAATAAGACGAGGTCGCATATGAAACTAAGACCACGCAAATCGTGGAGAGCAGTGGTACAAAGTTACTCGACCGTTTAAAACGCGATTTCCCCGCACATTATGCGCTCACGCTGTATTAAGAAGCGAAGGAGGTTGGCACGCATGTCGGAGCGTTTTGATTATAGGCCTAAGTGGTTATAATAGCTGTCGTCAGCAGGTAAGAGAAAAAAAGAATATTCATATTGCGTCACCCCGCGTCAACTCGTTTTCTTGGGTGGAAATTAGTGGACGACATTCTCCCCGACAATCTCAGCCTGACGTCAAAACGCTCGCCGTCAAAATCCGTCGCTCCGCTGTCAGGCCTTCCTCAAGAAGGAGTCCTTCGGTCTTGCGTTTGGGCCCGAAATGAGACTTTCAAACTCGTTCGATAATTTCCCCGAAGAGATTCGTTGGATCACGGGAGAGGAACGAGTGTTTTGTTACGATGTGGCATACCTACGTTATACTACAGAGTATTGGAAATCCTTTTTTAAAACAAACTTCTGTTTTCCTCGGGAGAATCTCCTGAAGAAGATTCATTTCGCTCTTCTGAGTTACTCTTAAGATATAAATCATGCTCAAATGGATTCCATCTGTTTTCGAAGACGACGAATTCGACTATGCTCTTTCACAGGATTTCAACGTATATATTTCCCCAAGTATACTGACCCAAGTATTAGTGTTGCACGACCGCTATTATCATCGCCGAGATGCTTCATCAGAGAACATTTACTGCGGCAAATTATATCAATTTATTTATATTATATTATTATCATGGCACAAGTAAAAATAGACGTCCACGATAAAAGCAAAACAAACATAGAATAGATTCACATCGATATGGGAATGTCTGGACTGAGCATGAACTGTTACTGTAGGCAAGATGCGTGTGCCAATTCATGATAAAGGGAAAAAAGCTACAGTACTCTTATCAGGTTATTCCACTACTTTCGCCACTATTCGGTTTATATGTATTTGTTTTCTTTGTACGGTATCATGGATGTCCCA
Source organism: Odontomachus brunneus (assembly GCF_010583005.1). NCBI lineage: Eukaryota > Metazoa > Arthropoda > Insecta > Hymenoptera > Formicidae > Odontomachus > Odontomachus brunneus. The sequence goes on from NW_022639636.1 coordinate 437,952, forward strand.
CTATTCCTAGACCGAGAATTACATGATTTCCGATCTTAATGTTTGAAATTGAAAGTTATATAGTTATGATGGCTCTAATTATAATGGTTTCAATTTTATTTGTATACACATAAAGCCGAAAATCGTGTAAATCTCGATCTAGGGCAGTGCTCGGAATTATTTTCATATTCGAGGCGATTTTCAGGAGCTACGTCTACTACTTTCCCTTGCCGCGCGGCAGGCTATACAACTGACGGTCGCGGCTCTCCGCTTTAGAACCGTTGATATTATGAGGCGCATCTATAAGATGTTTACCAAAGATGAATTCGAGAAGCGCGCTGAACAACTCTAACTTGTCATTTAATCCTTGTTGTATATCTAATAAGCGACAAAGATAGAATAACGTGTTAGCGTTGATAGCGCGCTTTTCGCTAATGCGCCTTAATGGCTGAAAAATTGATCGAAACAATTCAATGTACAATATATATTATACAAATATATATAAAAATATACAAATTTTTTATAGCCATTGAAGTGTGTTCGAGGAGCGCGCTATCAACGTTAACGTTATTCTACCTTTATCGCTTATTACATATACAAGAAGGATTGAATGACATGTTAACGTTGATGAGCGCACTCCCCGAACGCATCTTTGTAGACATCTCATAGATGCGCCTCATAATGTCAACGGCCCTAAGGCGGAGAGTTGCGACTGTTAGTTGCATGACCAGCGGCACGGCAAGGGGAAGTAGTAGACGTAGCTCCTGAAAATCCTGAAAATGAAAATTATTCCAAGCACAGATCTAGCAAGTGGTTGAGCATCCATGGCACGGTATATACATGTTAAAAATGATTTGTAATAGTTACATACATTTACCCAATTAGCATGGGAATATTGGAGAATAATCCATGAGAATGCCACTGGTGTGACAATGGGGGTGTACAAAACAGATGTTTATTGAGTATTTCATAGACATTCCTTTCGGAATGTATTTTATTGAAGTATCCCCAGAGTATTCCGTAAATATTCTTAAAGAAATGTTCCATTAACATGCCTTTGGGAGTATTATAATAATTATTATATATTCGCTGAAAATTTTCTGCGAAAGACTCCAGGAATGTCTACGAAATATTCAATAAACGTCTGTTTTGTACATCTCCATTGTCACACCAGTGGCATTCGCATGGAATATTCCCTGATATTACCATGCTAATTGGGAAGTAAAAAGAAACTGACATTTCATATTTTGTGTCGTTTCATTTATTCGTATGAATTCGGTCCGGGTAAATGTTTCAAAGGACGTAACAACAATCACAATGCGATTAGTATTGATATAATCACAATGCGACTAATATTGATACAATTTTGGATAAGTAATAAAACTATAACATATAACGTGCTCGCAAAAAGAGAGAGAATATTTCTTCTTTCTCTCTCTTTTGCGAGTACGTTGTACGTTAAAGTTTGATTACTATACAATATTGTATCAATACTAATCGTATTGCTGTTAGGTCCTTTGAAACATTTACCGGGATTGAATGCTTGCGAATCTCACGAATAAATAAAACGACACAAAATCAATATTAATCATATTGTGATTGTTGTTACGTCCTTTGAAACATTTACCGGCAAATGTCATTACATTTTTTAACACTATAAGAGCATATTGTAAATATAATCCACCAAAATATCGTTATAGCGCACTGGCATCACCAGTTCCTGTACGATCGTTGAGGTTGAGGTTGATACGATCATTGAATAGAGCATAGTCATCTAAAGATGGATGTCCGCCTGACACGGGATCGAATCCACGCAAATCTCACGAATAAATGAAATGACACAAAATGTGAAATGCTAGTTTTTTCGTTATTTAGACAAAATAATACTTCACTATACTTTCTTCAATCTATTTTGATTAATAATGATTTTTCTAAATTTGTACTGAAATATTAAGGACATGTTAATAAATGTTCTGTTAATATTCAATTAGAACATTAAGAGAACATTATAAGTGCAACGTTCGTGGCATAAAACAATTGTTTATTCTAAGAATATTCCATTGAAATTTTCCAGACATATTCTACGTGGTGCCAAATACAGGTGCCAGCAATATTCTTTAGGAACATGAGTGAAACATTTGAACATTTCAGTACAATATTCCAGGAATATTCCTACGATATCTCTATGCCAATTAGGTAGTAATAGAAATATAATATTAAAAAGAACTTTGAACAACATTCAAAGAGAATCTTCAGAGAGAAGGAAGAGTGAAAGTATTTTTTTCTCACGTGTAAATATAATATATAAAACTTATTAAACATATTAATAGACAAATAAGAGCCAAACGCTAATTTTGGAGCGAATATTTCTACTAAATTTTGGGAAGATAATAATGTTTGACAATGTGTGTAAGTTTAAAGACTGGAAAACTTGTCCGGCACATGCGTTGACACTGACATTATTATTCTCCCAACATTTAGTGAAAATATTCTCTCCAAAATTAGCGTTTGGTTCTTATTTGGTTATTAATATGTTTAATAAGTTGCATACTTTCGAGAGCATTTTATAGAAGTTGTATAACATATAAACGTTTATTTTTACATTAACAATAACAAATTAACATATTTATTATACGATAATTATAGTGCTTATTTAAACTAATTTTGATATGCCTATTAAATAGTAACTTTTTATCAAATTACCTTAAGGTGGTATGCTACTTTTGAAAATCGAAAAATTAATTTTACAAACACTGTTACTCAATAGCAGATAAAGTCATATTTCTGAAATTTTGTAAACTGATTTGTTATTGTTCTACAATAAAAATACCGTACGAGTTGTTCAAAAATATTTATTTTCTTAAATGTTATAAATAATTATATAGTGATTAGTGTAGATTGTGCCTCCGCTTTCGGTGAACATGATTCTATTTGCAAAGAAAATCTGAAAAAAAGTGGAAACAGATTTATTATTTTAAAAAGTATCACTTCAATGTGTCGAGAGTAAAATTTATAAAAATAAACTTGTTTTAATTTTATTTGTGAAAATGTAAATTATCGTTTTTTGTAATTAAAATTTTATTATCTTTCTTAAATAATTCTTTTTGAAATTTTGTTTAGGATACATTGTAGATGTTTTAAGAATACATACAAATTTCAAGAGAATCGTTGGAGCTGTTTTAAATAATTTGTTTATCATTCTGTAACATATGATTTTCAGGAAGTCACATTTAAAATTAGTTATACAGAATTTCTTGCTTTAAATATACTAAATTATTTTTTGTTGCTTTTGATGACTCAATCTATATGTAAATTATAAAATGGATCTTCTATTCTTCCTGTCAATCTTTAAAATCCTGTTACTGTCAGAGGTTTAGTTCACGTTTCTTTCAATGAAAGAGGTGCTTTTCAATCAGCTTTAAACATATTAATAGTAGTAAAAAGTTTTTATTTTTAAGTTTTACATTGACCGGAACAACATTTCAAACCGAAATATTTTCCCGCCTTTATGAAATTTTGAAGTGTTAACATCAATGATTATAAAACATCATGTGACATTGCGGGACAAGTGATGTAATATCAAAAGTCAATGTTATTCATGATGACTGTAAATATAGAGTAAATTTGATATTCCATTCACATAGCATTTAATCTCCGAAAAAATGCTGTCGAAGTCACTAAAATAATTTGTACTGCATATTATGATAATATTATAAATCACACAACATATAAAAATTGATACACAAAGTTTCAGAGAGAGAGAGAGAGAGAGAGAGAGAGAGAGAGAGAGAGAGAGAGAGAGAGAGAGAGATTTTGATTTGAAAGTCTAACCACTGAACTAACATTCTGGACGAACTGTCACATTCGAATTGGAAGAACTGCAGGCATTATTAAATTAAAACACAGTGCAAACTGTAAAAAAATTTGCGGAACAGCTAAGAATTAGTCAAAGTGCCATTTTCCATGGTTCGCATCAAATGATAAAGATTCAGAAAGAATGGGAGTGGTTGTCGCATAAATTGACTGAAGAGAACAAAGTGTGTTAATACGACACCGTATTGTTTTAGCTTAGTCGGCTCAAATAGAAAGATTTTTTGCACTAAATCATCGCGGGTGAAGAAAAATGAATTTTATGCAACAACTTTAAGCTCAAGAAATTATAGGCAGATCCTGGCCAATCGAAGATATCCACTTTAAAGTCAAATATTCACGCTAAAAAAGTATTGCTCTGTATCCGAGCAAAAATTGAATCTAATAATTGTCTAATAATGACACAGAAAAGTTGGGTCTTACATTGCTACTAGCTAGGAATGTAACGCTCACTTCTTCTAGTGGCTGTACAAGAAAAATTATCTAGTAGCTAGATAGAAAAAAATAACTTGTAACTATAATTGGTATAGTTACTAGACAGTTCTGATATCCAGTTCTGAATTTCTATTCAGAATTTACCGGTGATTTTCTATTTCGTTACTGTGTAATCTTTTTTATCTAACCACTATCTATATAATTAGTATAGTTACTAGATAGTCCTGACATTCAAAAGACTGAGTAGGAATATTTAGCCAGTCACGAGTTAGTGACTGGCTAGAAAACTTATCATTACTATCTAGTACTATTACTAGTCTTGAAATCTGCTCTACTAGATACATTTTTGCTCGAGTATTTGCTGGGACTGTAATGATGTGCTCTATTATGAGCAGCTGAAACTAGGTGAAATAATTACGACAGACCACTATCAATAGCATTTGATTAATTTGATGCATTAGAGGAAAAGAATCTATTTACTGGACAAAGAAGCCGCAAGGTCTGCTACATGACTACGTTCGGCCACATGTTGCTGAGGCGTAGATCGTCTTCGCGTTAATAAGTTAAATAAGTTTCTTGGCTGGAAATTTCTCCCGCACGCGGCGTGTTCACCAGACATGGCTCCCATCGATTACCACCTATTCCAGACGATGCAGCATTACTTTACTGATACATACTTCAGAACAAAAGAAAGAGTTCGAAAAAACATCGATGATTTTATTGCTTCGAAGGCAATTAGTTTTCATCACCTGGGAATTTGCTGGCTATTCGAAAGATGGAAGAAAGTTATTGGTAATAACGAGGAATATTTCAATGACTAAGCTCTTTTTGTTTTCAAATAAATATTGAATTTTGTCAAAAAAGGTTAAGAACTTTCTATTATTACTAGTAAATCTTCAGTGCTGCTAATATTTATGCTAAGCCAATTCACTACGATAATATCTATCATATTGAATATTTTTTATAAATATTTTAGGCTATCATTAAATAATAAAATATATGAGTAGCAATTTCTTTGAAAATTGTGTAGAAACAATTTGAATCTGAGTTTTTGAGTCATTTTCGTAAAATGTTAATGTTTGGTCATACATTTTACATCCACGTTTTGACAAATGTTTTCAAAAGCAATATAAATAAAATTCTATAAGTAAAAATCTATAATTATGATTTACATCAACTGTTATAGAATCTTTAACGAAACATACTTATTTAGTTCAGGTATAGTGGCTCTAAATGCTCTATCGTGGCTCTAAATGCTCTTTTCGTAAACCCTTAGATAATTTTTGGAATTTGGACAAATTTTTAAATATGTAGGAAAGTTAGTTTTATACGATTATATAAAGAATAAAAAATTTATGTTGAAAAATTTGAAAGTAGTATCCTTTTAAGTTATCAGTGATAAAATATCCTTACAGAATATAATTATAGATTGATCAATAATAAATTTCTTAATAGTTTTATCAGTAATAAAAGTAGCTAATGTGCCTTTAAATTAAAATTTACTAATATTTCAGAATAATTCAGTAATATTTTACATCAATAAATAATACTTTATGGCAGTAATTAATACTAGAATTTGTTCAACAAATCTACTAAAATATTACTTCTTGCAGAACACAAACAGCATCAAGTCAACTATTAGTCGACTATCAATTGGCAGAAAAATTCTAAAGTCGACTTTAAAGTCAGAAAAAGTCAACTTTTAGTTAACTAAAAGTTGACAAATGACTCGACTATAGTCGGTCGTTAGTCAGACAATAGTCGACTTAGAATTCGACTTTATGCTGACTATAAGTCAACTTTCAGCCTATGTTATGAAATAATCACCCTAAGTCGACTTACAGACGATAGTTAAAGTCGACAAAAAATCATCCTAGAAAAAGACGGCTAAACATCGACTTTAAAAAGTTGACTTAAAGTTGACAAGAAAAAGTCAATTATCAGTCGACAGACAGTCATTTATAGTGTGTAAGAATCTACATGCAGAATGTTGCTTGTTGTACATTTTAAAAATATATTCTGTGGACTTGTTAGCGATGTTTTATTTATTTATCGAATGTTATAAATATATTCTGGGAATAACATCTGTATTTTTTGCGAGAAGAAATTTAAAACTTCTGATAACAAGAAAGATAAGTATAAATTAAGTATGAAGATAAGTATAAAGATAAATAAAAGTAAGTATAAATTTTCTTATGATTATTATAAGTTATTTCATATCTTATGTTTTTTAAATTGACTTATTGTTCTAACACATTATAATGTTTAATCGAAAGTCCAAAAGCAATCATGACGTTCGTTAATATATATACACACATTATATTATAATATATTGTAGTGTTACGTCCTGGTGAAGAACACAACGTGACGAATATTCTTGGCCGTACACGCAGGTCGAGCAACGAGTCAGCGACCAGAAGGGTCGTTTTATACGCGTGTCGACGTACGGTCCTTACGTACGAGTGGTCCTTTTCCGATCAGAGAACCGAATCTCTTTATCGCGGGACGGACCAAGAGCGGATAATCGAAGGGAAAGGAGGTTGGAAAATAAAAATGATATTTGAAATGAAAATTGAAATTTTGAATAATACTAATTAATTATATTTATTTCTCGTGGCTCGTTACAATTTTATCCTCCGCGGTTCATTACAAATCGAAAGATTACAGTAATAAAAAAATTATAGGCTACATGTGTGTCAATATGTCAGTATGCGTGTAGGTGTACGGAGTGTGGGTGAAAGTTAGTCTTCAGGATTTATATGGGGTATAGGAGACGAGGGAGAAAGAAGATCTCGAAGGACGAAATCAAATTTTGGACTCATCGGAATTATTAAAATTAATTAACGCGGCAGGAATGACAAGAAAAAAAAAAGAAAAAATAAAAAAACTTGTAGACTTTCTGTTACTTTCGGTGATAACCTTTACCAAAATGTGGGTTGAAGACAATCGATGGGTTCGGTCGGTTCGTGAGCGGTGAGACTCCAAGAGACCCTCCAAGCTTGGTGCGGTTGCACTGACTCGATTGAGATAAGCTTCCCACAAGACTCGCGAAAATATAGAGAATTTGTGCGGAGGAAAGAAAAAAATTAATCAGAAATATATCGAACGTGGCAGAAGCCTTTGTATACAAATATTCCAATGTGACAGTGTTCGGTGCCGAATAAGTAACGGATCAGAAAATGTAAGAGAGTAGTAAGTATAACAGACTAAGAAGAGTTCGTAGTGAAGTGTTGAATAAGAAGAGATAAGCAAGAAGACGGTAAATGGTGAATAAAAAGAGAGGTAAGTAGTAAGCGGTGAGTAAGAAGTCAGAAGTAGTAAGCGGTGAGTAAGAAGACAGAAAACAGAAGACCAAGAGAGTGATAAGTAGGTAGTAAGAAAAGTGAAGTCCACAGCGCGGGGTCGCGGTTTTATAGAGTATCAGCTGGGGATGGTTTGATAGGAAAAATATGAAATTTCGGAGATATTAGGTATTGGATTCGTTGAAAGAGAAAGATATGGGGTAATGTTACAGCCAGTAATAAGTGAGGAGATAGGGTTAGAAAGATTTCTTTGGCTGGGGTTGTGGGTGGAGAAAATCGTACGCTTGAAAGAGGTGGTTATTGGAGGATTTTAAGGTGGTGAGGAAATCTTTGAGTAAGGCGGTAGAGGATGATGCAACTTGGAGAAATTAGTCAGGATACTTTGTTTAGTGGCTTCCTTTGATTTTATGGATAACGTTCGGCGGAATGTGCTTCAGAGATTTGGAGGATTCTTCTGTTCTTTCGCAAGTGTGTAAAGTTGGCACCCCGTTTTTTGAAATTTATAATTCTGAAAGTTGTCACAAGTTATTCTGACTTTGTACTATATTGTTCCAAAGCGACATAGCTTTATTCCAAACAGTTTTCAAATAAAACGAAAAAAACGATTTTTTGAGCTCGCTCCCCTTTCTTCGAAAATCAAATATTTCAATACTACAGATTGTTCTAGTCGTTCCAAACATTGTTCCAAAAGGACAAATTAATAATTTGAACTATAAGCCTGAGAAATAAAAAAAAAGATTTATGACAAACAGCCTATCGGACTAAGAATAAACATACGCTTCTTTTCTTGTTCCAATCGAACCCTTTTTGTTCTGAGTTGTTTTAGGCCTACAAAACAGTTCTGAAGTTAGAATCTCGTACCGCCATCAATTCTCCTAAAATAAAAAAAAATCGATTTTCTAGAGTTGGACATCAAGAGTAAACACACGCTTCCTTTCCTGTTCCAATCGAGCTTTTTCTGTCCTGAGTTGCTCTAGACATACGAAATACATTTATAAAATATAAATCTCGCATCGCTATTCGTTCTCCTAAAAAAAAAAAGAAACGAATAATTAATTTTCCAGCACGCGAGTGTGTGTGTGTATGCGTGCGTGCGTGCGTGCGTGCGTGCGTGCGTGCGTGCGTGCGTGCGTGCGTGCGTGTGTGTGTGTGTGTGTGTGTGTGTGTAGATGATGAGGAGAGAAGACTCTGGTCCTTGTGACATATTCTTGAACGAGTTCTAGAACGATTTTTCCTTTACCAAAACTTTATTTGAAGCTTAAATTTTGAGTAATTAAAATAGAAAATTGTTGAATAATTACGCGCGATATGGCGAATTGCATTAGCGAAGCCTGTCGTCGTATACTTGTAGATTAAGTCAAATGGAACGAAAGACTTCCTCATTTATAACATATCTGCGATTTTTAGTTATTAATTAAAGAAGATTGGTGCATGATTGTGCGCAATAATACACCAATCTTTAATGAATAACTAAAAATCTGTGTGATTATTTGCAAATAATGGAGGTTTTCTTGTTCAGTTAGACTTAACCTATAAACACACGAAACGGGTTTCCCTATTGGAATTTATCGCCGTATCGCGCGTAATCATTTGTCAATTTTTTTAACATCAGTTACTTGAAATCTATGCTTCGAATGAAGTTTTAGTAAAGAAAAAATGGTATGCATTTTAACGGAGCAATCTCCAATGACCTCCTTGATCTTTATATATGTTATAGAGTCGCCCTCCTGAGTAACCCTAAAAAATTTTAGGCGGCGCTCGTTGTTTCTTAAAAAATTATTAACAAAAGAATTTGGTAATTATTCAGTTTTGTGACCTTACCTCCGATTTCGATAAAAATAGGCTCAATCAATGCATTTTTGCACGAGAAACAACTTTTTCCTCTGACAAAATCGTCGCTCTCTACTGCGAAGCGAGATATTAATAGATAAAGTTAAAGGCGCGTTAGGTTAGAAAATCTGTCATACCGTCTATCTCTAGCTGTGTGACGGGGGGGCTTCGCCCCCCAGACCCCCCGCACCGCAGCGAGTTGAGGGTCGCGATCTTTTGTGTTTAAGCTAAAAAGTGAATTTTTCATAAAAGCTTTTTAGTTTTCAGACTCGGTGTTTACGCGTCAAAATACACTATCTTACTAAATTTTAACAAAATCGAGAGTGGGTCTTTCCTTCACAATTACCATAAAAATATTTAAATTAAGAATATATTTAACATTTTTAACATTTTTAACATTTTTAACATTTTTAAATTAAGAATATATTTAACATTTTTAACATTTGTAACACGAGAAAAATATTGAACAACGAGCAGGCGGCTGCGCCCCCCGCAATCCCCCTAAAAACTAACCTAACCCAACCTATCGTCACATTAATCGTCAGTCATTGTTTATTAAAAAATTATTAAGAAAAAAAGTTGGATACTTTAATAAACAATGACTGACAGGTAATGATAGATGATAGATTGGGTTAGATTAGTTTTAGGAGGGTGCGGGAGGCGCAGTCCTCCGCTCGTCCTTCGATATTTTTCGCTTGCTGGCGAGCAGTGTGTGTGTGTGTGTGTGTTACGTAGCAAGCATCTTCCTAGCATTCGTTGTTTTTGTATATACGGTGCCCAAAAATTACATTCATTTTATGCAACTTTTTTGTTAATAATTTTTTAAGAAACAACGAGCGCCACCTAAAACTTTTTGAGGATTACTCAGGAGGGTGACCTCTATAACATATGTCAAGATCAAGGTCATTGGAGGTTGCTCCGTTAAAATGCATAATTACCAATTTATTAATAATATATATGATAATATATATTTCTTTGGTTTTATAACATTGAAATAGATCAAACACTTTGCATGACCATTTTAAAAATATTTTATGTTTGTAACTAAATTCATTATGTTTGTACATAAATACATAAATTTACATCGCCTTTTGGTTTAACGCAAAGTTTCTTGGGTATACGCAACAGGTCATCGTATTCAATCCAATTAGTACCATTACGTATATACGCAGTGGCCAATTGATGTTTCGGATATTTTTTCATAGTATACAACACATCCAGCATAGATATAATGTTGTTCACTTAAATTAATAGAAAGTAGAATATCATCCAAAGCAGTCATAATCAAACTTTCGATTAATAATTGCGCATCGTATGCTCATAGTACGTTCCCCGTCATATATTATATTTGCTATTCCAAAGATTTACAATTCTTCCCTCATTTATCACATCAGCAATTTTCGCATTACCATGTTTACATAATACTTCCTCATTTATGGGTAAGACACATTTTTTAACAATTTTTAAATTATTACATACTTGACATGTGCATGTTTCAATATAGTTATAATTTTCTGAAAAAACGTATTCGCATAAATTTACGATATTTGAGCAGACGTCTATTTTTAAAACATTAAGAATTCTTGTATTTCTTAAAAAATATGTGACACTTTTTAAAGTTTCGGCTCGCATTTAATAAATTTGTGTCGTTGGATCTAATTGCACAAAAGATTTTATATATTTAAAAGAATCTGTCCTGGCTATATCGATAGTTGCTTTAAATTTATCGTACACACATGCCGCGGCGAGAATTTGGACTATACTGTCAAAACAATTATATGTATTTTTAACAAATATGTTGTTAGATTCTATTTTTAAAACTGGACAAATATTACCATTTACTAAAATACCTAAAGCAACATATTTTTTATTAATATTAAACGTGACCCAAACCAAGGCATGCATCTAAATAAACACGTTAACTTTTCTTATTGTTTTTATTTCTTCAGTTTTGTTCCGTCGCTAACTCACAAATATTCTCTTCTGATTTTTCAGAATTCACTGATAGTTTAGTATCTAATTTAGGATGTGTGATAACTTCTGTTGAAAGCTGCGTTAGTGTTTCATAATGCAATATTAATGTTTGACGTAGATGGGGAGACCGGCCTGTTAACGTCTGATATTGCTAATTTTGCTTTACCGGAGAACGAGTGAACATGTTAAAAATTTATCAACTCGCATTGATTAGGAATTATATTTTGATAATCTGTGTTTGATATCGTTAAATTCAGACTTGACTGCAGATGAACTTGCATTTATTTTGCCAAATTCAAATTTAGATTCATAAATCCGGAATATAATGGAAAATATGGTAACAAATACTTAATTTTTTGCGCCATTTCTAAATAGTAATACGGATTTATATCCATACCTTCAGGAGCATTGCGTAAGTCGTTAATGCAAGTATCAAAAAATGTATTTAACCTAAGCAACCTAAGCAACCATTACAGAATTATCAACAGAATGGAGTTCTCCGCTATTCTGATATAAATTTCATTGGTTAATATTTGTGAATAATAAATCTTGTTCGTCTACATCGCGACCTATATCAGTATCCCAATCAGCAATTTCCTCTACATTAGAAACTCTTTTAATTTTGTTACACAAAAAATTCGTGATTCTTCAACCATAGTTTTGCTGATTCTCGTCTTTTACAGCATTTTCACTGGAACAAAGAATAATCGCAGCTCATATGATTTGTTGTCAACGAAATCTGTTGTCCTTGTTAATAAACACATTATCATTATATAAAATGTTTTCACTTTAAGATGGAGAGATGTGAAAATTTTCCATCTAGTTATAAAACTTACATAATGTGATATATCTAAACGCAACGAACAGGCTGGCATTTTTTTGTTTTTATTTGCAATACATAAGAAACACATCGATAAATATTCTTTTAAATCGTTACAATTGTAAAAGACTCTTACAGTAGCACCCATTAATGCTCTGTCAAAGTCACATACTATTTGTTGCAGGCGTGGAAAATTTGTGCAAGCTACCGATTCAGTGTTTTTCAAATAACCAATAAAGAATGGTATTCGTAAGCTGTACAGCACTTAACATTTGAAACACCGGCATCTTTGCGGTTGAAATTTCGCACACAATTTGATACAAATATATGTGATTTGATAGTTGTCTATTTGACAATTTTAATTTTTTTACCAAGGATCCAGTAGCAACTATTGAAATATTATTTGGATATTGCATATAAACTGCTATTTGTTCTGGACTCCAATAATGAACAAAAAATGAATCTAATGCAATAAAATGTATTATCCCGGCATGTAATTTCATTTTATAAATATTCTTTATCGGATCAGACTTGTGATTCGCGCCTAAATTAATATTTTGTCTCTCTTGCTTTGCTTCTCGTAATACAATGTTACTAGGCAAATGTGAAGGTTCCGGATCATCTAAATCCATATGATTATCTGCTTCCGCTCTGCGCCATCGACAGAGTTATTCATGGTTTTCTACTAACGCCTTAGTTATTTCTACTCTTCTTTGTCCCTTGAGTTGACGTTTCCTCTCATGTCTTACGGATTTATCAAAATTATGAATCTCACATTTCATAACAACATCGTTTTATAGCGATGGCTTGTGAATAACGCGGCCTAAGAAGATGCAACTGCATTCTTTACATGACTCGTTGACAGTGCAATATATACCAGTCTCGGAAATTCTTGATTTCTTAAAAACTGACACGGCAGTTTTGTCGCTTTATGAACACTGGCATATACTTTATCTGTCCACATTTTACGCTGTAATATGCAATAAGTAGGAGAACCTTGTTTTTTATCAAAATATGATATATCTGATCAGGAGACATACTAATCCACTCTTTATATATAAACGTAATATTAAATGCAAGAGTATTATCGCAGAATTTGATAGTTGACGTTATATTTTCTAAAAACGTGGAATCTGAAGTGTCAATATCATGAAATATCCGTATTTTATCCAGAATCCCATATCGATTCTCTTTTACCATAATTGAACGATCAAACGAGGCCGCCAAGGGCAGTGTTAAAAAACGTCATTAAATCTAAATATATTTATATTATGCTATGCGTCTCGTTCTCGATGATAACCTGTAATACCGTAGGTAATACTTAGCTTCACAACATTTCAGAGCAATAGATTTTCGATCTTTGCGCCATCTGGATCTTCTTTCGCTTTTGGTGCCCTCCACGACTTCATACGGTTTAGAGTTTGTCCTTATCGAGAGTTATTCGTTATAATTACTGGTGAATAAAGGAAAGAAGAAAAATTATCGTGGTTGGGATCATCTTCGAACGAGACGCCGCGCATAATTACGATCGAACTTCGTCTGCTCTTGGCAGTCTCGTTTGATCGTTCAATTATATTATGCGTCTCGTTCTCGATGATAATCTGTAGATGTTTAGAGCTTATTATAACTCTCGATATTTATTTGTTATAAAGTAAAATTCTTAGAACACATATCTATGTTTTTTTTTTACATATGTTTAGATATCTAATGAACTAGAAACTATTGCACGAGCAAAGTTATCGTTAAAAGATTGTACTGGTCTGTTATAAAATTTTGCGAACGTAAGAGAATTTTTTGACCAGCCTGCTGTTTGTCTTATGATATTAAAATCAACTCCTTTGCTGTACCGCTGCATGTCTAGTACTGTATGCACTAAACTTATTTATATTAACAGCCTTTCCTAATAATGACTTTACCCATTGACTTAGCGTCTAAACATTTATAGGACCAAATGATTTAACCGTCGAAATAAAAAGTTTTCTATTTTCGTCTTTTAAGTCTTTAGTGATGTTTAAATAATCTAGTAAGGTACTTGCTACGCATAGTTGCGGTTTGTCTTTGAAAAAAGGTAAAACTAAATTTGGTTGGAAAAATCCTAATTTCAATGTGTTAAGTAAGTCGGGTATCTTAATTTATAAACAAAGAGTTGATCCTATTATATTACCAATATTTATGAGCACCAGAGTTTGGAGTCTGTGTGCTGTAGTTAAAGCCAACAAGGTTGCCGTTTTTTTGGCCATTTCTTTCATTGATAATTGAAGATTAGGTCCTATACTTTCAATATAATTCAGCACTCAACATCCTAAGTCACTGAATACTTCGGTCTTGTTAGTCTTTTCTTAAATATTCCTTTTAGAAAACGCGAAATAAGCTTGTCTTTGGGTAGGTCTCTTGGGGAAATTAATGCGATAGCTGACCTAGCACAGTTTAAAGTTCTGTAATTTGCACCTTTCATAAATAACGTTGTTAAAAATTCTATAACATTCGTACTGCTTGTGTCGAATAATTGAATACCTTTCTGTGTAGTAAACTTCCCCCAATTTTTCAAGGTATCTTTGTACCCTGTTTGAGTGTTGGCGGTGCCAATGAATTTAGTAGTATTTCTGTTGAGATATTAACAGGAAATCCTTTGTTTATGAAGCTTTTCCTGATAATATTCCTGCTATCAGATTCTTTTAGTGGGTGTGTAATTTGCCTGCAAGGAGAGCTTAATAGATCCGGAGATGGTCTAAATTTCAAAGGTGGTTCAGTAAGGAGTTAGAGAAGTAAGGGGTACCAAGATTGTGCAAGCCAGTCAGGCCAGCACAACCACTACCCCTGTTGCTTTGTCACTAATGATTTTCTTTAGCATTGGTAATATTAATGCAAAAGGAGAAAACGCATAGAATTTCTCCTTTTCCCAAGAGAAAGTAAACGCATCTACTATCGATGCTTCTGGATCTGGAAATCTAGAGCAGAATCTTATGCATTTTTTGTTTAATCTTGATGCAAACAAGTCAATGGATAATTGACTAAAATTTTCTGTAATTCTTTTGAAAACTTTTCTAGATAGCTCCCATTCAGTATCAATATTTGAGACTCTAGAAACAATATCTGCCTTAATGTTCTGCTTCAAGAATATATATGAAGCATAAACCCATAATTTCCTACTTTCATACAATCTGCATATTTACCTAGCTAGTTCATCAAGAAATATGTGTTGAGTTTCTCCTGCTTTATTAATATAAACAATTTCGATTGTGTTATTCAGCCTTAGGATTTCTCCGTTACTAGCGTTGGAAGCGAAGGCTTTTTATACAAAGAATGCTCCCTAGTAACACATTTCATTGGCGTTGTATTGGCGTTACATTGGCGGCGGTAAAATTCATTGGGGTTGCACTAGCCCAATGTAGCCCAATATGTAGCCAATATTGGTTATATATTAAATTATAATAAATCGTAAATATTGCATAATATTGTTACACCAATATTGGCGTATATTGGGGTTACATTGAACCAATATAACACAATGTATATCCAATATTGATTACAAATAAAATTTTAATAAACCGCCAATATTGTTTACCATAACTGCCACATATTGTTATACATTGGGCTTACATTGCGCCAATGTAATCCAATATATATCCAATATCGGTTACACATTATAAATCATGCAATAGCCAATATTGTATAAAGTATTTGTACAAACATGTAGCCAATATTGGTTAGAAATTAAATTTCAGTGAGTCGCCAATATTGTAATACATTGGGCTTACATTGGACCAATGTAGTCTAATATAAAGCCAATATTGTTTACACATTACAAATCACTAAATAACCAATATTACTTAATGTAATTGTACCAATATGTAGCCAATATTGGTTACAAATTAAATTTCAAAACGTTGGATTACGTTGGTCCAATGTATTACAATATTGTCGCAATCATCGTGTACACTATTGGCGACTCACTGAAATTTCATTTCTAGCCAATATTGGCTACATGTTGGTACAATTACCTTGTGAAATATTGGTTATTTAATGATTCGTAATGTGTCAAGAATATTGGGTTTATATTGGACTACATTGGCCCAATGTATAACAATATTGTCGCAAGCATTGTGCACAATATTGGTGATTTACTGAAATTTTATTTGTAACCAATATTGGATATAAGGTCCTTGAGGATAATATAGCCAGGTTTTTAATATGACCAATTAGCTGTAATTTGAAATAAAGACGTAATTTGAATGGAAAAATTCTAATCAGAGTAGTATATTTTTCTTTATTAGAACACCTGACACAATAGCTGTTCTGAAATATCGCGTGCTAATAATAGTAATAATAATATTATTGTTACATAATAATAATATTATTGTTACATATTTTACGAAAGTATGTTATCTGATACTGTTAATTCTTATATATATGCTATCCTCTATGCTATCCTACTCGATTTATCGGACAGCATTGAGTTGTCATGAATCATGAAAATACTAAATGCTTGTGTCTATCATATTTTTCGGCCCTAGTGGAACTAACTCGTACTGACTCCAACTCGAATTATCGTAAACACCATTGGTAATATTGATATACATTGGGGTTACATTGGCCAATGTATATCCAATACATCGCTCGTATTGGCAACAAATGGATTGCCAATATGGGGAGCCATGCTTGCACCAATATTGGTTATATATTGAAATGACATTGGTCAATTGCGCCAATGCACAGCCAATATTGTATATAAATAAAATTTTATTGAAAATCCATATTGCCGTGATATCACAGAAAGTTTCAGTTATGTTGCAGAGATGTTTCAATGTCTCACTTGTATATCATCACATTTGTAATGTCTGTGAGACTATCGTCTTTGAAACATTGCATGAAAAGTACGAAAAATATAATTTTTATTAAAATTAAATCATTTTATTAAATCATACTAAATTATATCATCAAAATATTATATTACTGTGTTAATTACAACATATAGAGACAAAATGTAAAACGTTTATATCGATCGAAGAAGTGGTATAGTGCCTAAAGCAACAGACTTATATCCAGAGATGCCTCAGGGGTTCAAGTTCGAGTCCCACCAGTGTCAGTGAAAATTTTTAAATGTGATGTAACATTGGTATAAAGTAATTTAAAATATACTCTTACGAATTCTTAAAGAATTACTGTTCAAAAAAAGAAAAATACTTTAGGAATTCATTGTGCTCTATCTGGGTAAATCTAAAATTCAATGTTGGTCCCTCATAGAAATATCATACTAAGAATTATTGATAATTATTTATTTTCAGTATTAAAAAATACTGGATAATAAGTAATTATCAATGATTCTTAGTATATTTCTATAAGGGGTTCAATATTCGTAATTCAATATTGGCCGAAAACGTGACCCGATGAAAAATTTTTCAAAATTTTGTATGAAATTTGTCCATACATAATTATGTATAATTATATATAATCATATAAAATTATATATAATTATACACAATTATGTATAACAATATGTATAATTACATATAAATTTATGCGTAATTATGTAAAATTATATATAATTATGTATAATTATATATATAAGTAGAATGTATGAACATGAATGGACAAATTTGATACATAATAATATATAATTATATATAATTATATATAATTTTATATAATTTTATATAATTTTATATAATTATATATGAAAAATTTGTCATTGGGGAAATGCAACATTGGCTCAATACTCGGAATTCAATATTGCTCCATTACTTGAAATTCAATATTGGTCGAGTATAGGGAATTCAATATTGACCAAACAATTGAAATGCAATATTGGTCTAATATTGGTCAATATTGGGAATCCAATATTGTCTATAAAATTCTAGGAGTCTACTTTGTAATGGTGAGCCAATAATGGGAATTCAAAGTGTTGTCAATATTGGCTCAATATTCGGAATTCAATATAGATGCTATATTTAAAATTCAATATTGGTCTATTATTTCAAACCTAATATTGGTCTAGTATAGGGAATTCAATATTGGCTAAATATTGGGAGTGCGCATTAGTTTTAAGGGATTTTTTGGTGAAAATATGGCTTTATTGTGAAAAAATGGTAACAAATTGTTCATTCCAAATATTGTCCATCGCTAGCCACTACTTTTTCCCATCTTTCTGATAATAGGTGGATTCCACGTCGAAAGAACGACACATTTTTTGAGGCTACCCACGAATCGACCCATTTTTTGGTATCCTCATAAGAATGGAAGCGCTGCTCAGAAAGGCCATGAGTCATCGATCGAAATAGGTGGTAATCGGAAGGAGCAATATCTGGAGAATACGGCGGGTGTGGTAAGACATCCCATTTGAGCGCTTCTAATATTTCCTTGACCGGTTTCGCAACATGTGGCCGAGCGTTGTCGTGCTGGAAAATCACTTTGTCGTGTCTCTTCGCGTAATCTGGTCGTTTTTGCTTCAATGCTCGGCTCAATTGCATCAATTATTGTTGGTAGCCTTTCCCAGTGATGGTTTCGTTGGGTTGGAGCAGCTCATAATACACTACATCCAGCTGATCCCACCAAATATAGAACATGAGTATGGCGCCATGAATATTCGGCTTTGCCGTTGATGTTGACAGTTCGCCTGACCTGCACCATGATTTTTTGCGCTTCGGATTATCATAGCGTATCCATTTTTCATCACCCGTTATAATACGATGCAAAAAACTTTTTCTTCTGTGTCCTTGAAGAAACAATTCATAGATCATTTTGCGCTTTTCGACGTCCCTCGGCTTCAACTCGGCATCCAATTTCCTTGCTTTTGAATCATTCCAGTGGCCTTCAAATCTGATTTACATCTGTAAATCGTTGGTCGATCAACATTTAATAATTCTGCAAGTTCTTCTTGCATTTGACTCGTGTCTTGATCGAGTAAAGGTTCCACTTCTTCATCTTCAAACTTTTTTGGTTGGCTTGGACGTTCCTCGTCTTCCGTGTCAAAATCACCTTTTTTATAGCGTCGAAACCAGTACTCACATGTTGAAATCGATGGAGTATAACCACCATAAACTTCCGACAGCATTTGTTGACTTTCAGCAGCACTTTTATTCAAATGGAAACAAAAAAGCAAAGCTTCCCACAAATTGCGTTTTGCTGGCATAAAATTCAACATATTCAATACTCAAAAAAACAATGTTGTTTACATTTCGGCAAAATGACACATACTGAAAACTAAAGCCACATGATGGTACTGTAGGAAATGGAATGGAAAGAACTCACAGTTTGTAGAAACAAATAAGAACAGTATATTTGAACACTTTAAATTACAAACAATGTCCGTCGCTACTTCGCACGACTAATCTCGTTGGGAGGCCACGTGCCTTATTCCCAATACGACTCGACTCTCCTGAGAGAATACCGCTCTCTCCTCACGCACTTCTGCACGCACTTTCGAGGTTCTACCTCTCGCTCTTCCTCGTTACGCCCTAACTTCTATCTCTCTTCTACAACCGTTTCTCTCTTTCCTACAGTTACCTCTGTCTTACTCTTGCTAACCTTCTATTGGAACTCTACCGCAGCAGCTTCCTCGACTCCTCTCTGTCTCTACCTATATACTATCTCTGTTCTCCTTCCGGAGCGCCTCCTGGCTAGCTATCTGACTAGTGCTTTTACTGTTTTCACACAGATGCCGTAACCTATATCTTACAGTTCGGCCAGCCTGACATCACATTCGACCTCGAATGTACTTACCAATTATATTTATATGTTCATACAACAAGCTATATTTTAATTCGTATCTTTAACATACAATCAAATAACATTATATAGATTCTTACTCAACTTAAAATTACTTCGCTTAACATTCATTATAAACATTTCGCTCGCTGAAATTTCTTACATTAATAGCACATTTCCTTAACTATTTAGGATCATACGGCTTGATCCATGGCTTAAGCTTATCGGGAGACAAAATAGTATTATACGCTTTATTTGCTATATTGAAACCTGGAATATCTGTGACGACATATCTATTTTTATTTAAGACTTTCGCTATCATATAGGGTCCTTTGTAATTCGGTTGAAGCTTCTTGCTCTCACCGACCTTCACTTGTGTATTTCTCACCATTACTCGGTCTCCTTCTTTGTACTGAGACGAACGTTTGTGTCTCTTATCGTATTTTTCTTTGTTATAACGCTTTAATTTGTCGGTCGTCTCGATCGCCAAATCTCGACAAATTTGTCGATTCTCATGTTCAAAATCATCTACCTCAGCAATCCGGTTTACCAAATGAGAGAGTTGTACATCTTTATGATTTCTCCGCTCATACCCCAAGAGAAGCTTTGACGGGGTTGCTTTAATAGCCGAATGAAACGTGTTGTTTACAACTTATTGAATATGCTCCAAATAACCTCTCCACTCATTTGCATCCTCAGACTGCCGAGCCAAACATGATTTTAGAAATCTATTTGCCCGTTCGACTAGGCCGTTCGCCCACGGAGATGCTACCGCTACTTTACTATGCTGTACTCCTGATTTTTCCATAAGCGCTGTAAATTCACGAGACGCAAATACTGTACCTCTATTGGTAATCATCCTTACTGGAATTCCGAATACATTAAATAAGAATCTCAAAATATTGCACATCTCTTTAGAAGTTGTAGACCTTGTCGCAAAAAACCAAGTATATCTAGCCATCGCGTCTACAATCACAAGCACGAATTTA